>NW_016107355.1:6843530-6861452 GCF_001604975.1 Cebus imitator
AAAAAAAAAAAAAAAAAAAAAAAAAAAAAAAAAAGGGACAGTTTTACCTTGGGTCTTTGTGTCTCTATTTCTCAAGGCTTCTGTGCCCTATAAAACATGAATTAAATGAATCTGTTGTGCTTTGCTCTTGCTAACCTGTCTTTGTTATAGAGTGTCGGCAGTGATCCTAATGACGAGAAGGAAAAGGATCACACTCTTCTGCCCCTCTATCATTAGACTACTAGCACAGGAGCTCACTTGTGGAAAAGGCAATTAATTACCTCTCAGTAGCCTGTTTTCTAGTGGAGATTTCAAAGTCAATTTCAAGAGATTTTAGAAGTAGATGGACATGATCAAACAGAGGGACCAGCGTAGATGTTGTATTTCTTAGAAAATGGTGATTATTGTTTGTGACAAGTAACTTGGGAAAGAAGCTGCAAGTTTGTATGTCCACTAATGCCAGGGAGAATATTCATGTTGGTTATGAGGACTAATTTCTTAACTGCAAGGATTATTATTATCATTTTTTTGAGATGGAGTTTTACTCTTATTGCCCAGGCTGGAGTGCAATGGCACGATCTTGGCTCACCACAACCTCTGCCTCCTGGGCTCAAGCAATTCTCCTGCCTCAGCCTCCTGAGTGTCTGGGACTACAGGTGGGCTCTAACACGCCTGGCTGATTTTTGCATTTTTTTAGTAGAGGCGGGGGTTTCACCATGTTGGCCAGGCTGGTTTTGAACTCCTGACCTCAAGTGATCTTCCTGCCTTGGCCTCCCAAAGCATTGGGATTACAGGCATGAGGCACTGCTCCTGGTCTAAAGAAACATTTTAGGTTTCAAATTTGAGATTTTGAGATGTGTGTCCTCTGTATACATGAAATACCTTGATTCAGTAAATCTTCATTAAGTGAAGAAGTATATCTCTAGGCAGAATAGTCAAGATTTATGAATCTGGCTTTTGTTGACTTGCAGCATTTAAAATATATCCCCTTTTAGACTTAAAATGTCATTTGCTTTTGTGGCAAAGGCACCACCTGAGTTTCATCCAACCCTAGGTCTCCCAGCCCTGCACTTGCATTGCTAAACTTGGCAGGAGGAAAGCAATGATGCATTTCAAATTCAGGATCCAAATCTTAGGCAGCCCTTAATGCTGCTCAGCAGTGGTTCTGACTGGATCGTTCCTTCTTCCATTTACTTTCTCGGTCTCCTAGAGGATGGTATTATTCTTGCTCTCTTCAAACCTCCAGTACCTTCTTTCCCACCTTCCTACTTCAGTGATGAAACTGAGACTATTAGAGGAATCTCAAAAAATCCCCATAGTGCCTCTTTCCACGGGTTACCCTCCCGTCTCTGCTTCCTTGCTGTTATGGATGAGGTATCTTTGCTCCTGTCCCCTATCAGTCCTTCATCTGAGCTTCCAGTTCCATCATCCCCTTTCTCCTACTCCAGACACATTTTAACAATTTTCTCTTTCTTCTCTTTTAAGCATCATCAGTGTTTACCTCTTTCCTGGCTTATTACCTGAAAACTGTTACGTATCCCTTCTTAAAACAGGACAAAACAAAACAAAAAATATTTTTTTGATTCAGTTATCTGTGCCACTTATATCATCATTTCTTGTCTCTTTTTTTATTTAGCAAAACTTGTCAAAAAATTTCCACACTGGTGTCTCTGATACTGTTATTTTCGAAGAGACAGGATCTTGCTCTGTTGTCCAGGCGGGAGTGCAGTGGCATGATTGGAGCTCACTGCGGCCCCAAACCCATGGGCTCGGGTGATCCTCCTCAGTAGCTGGGACTTCAGGAGCATCCCATCACTCTTGGCTATTTTTAAATTTTTATTTTTGTAGAGACAGGGTCTTGCTATGTTGCCTAGGCTGGTCTCAAACTCCTGGGTTCAAGCAATCCTCCTGCCTCAGCCTCTTTGAGTGTTTAAATACAAAGCTTCCCATGATGTTGGATCAATTTAGCTGTTTAGATCTAGAAATTTTTCTAAAGAGAACTAACAAGAGAACCATCTTTTAATTTTTAAAAATTTACTTTTTAAATGTAAATGAAGGAGAATCTAGAACCACTGTCTGGGTGATCTGTATCTCTTTTGAAATTCTCAGCCTCTCAATGTGCCGGGAATAGAGATGTGAGCCACAGCACCTAGCCATCTGATATAATTTTTGTGCTTAGCTTTACTTTGAAGTTTTGGAAATCTGCCGAACACAACACTAACCTTTAGTTGTAAATTTGAGTTCCCATGCTGAACAATATAGTGACGCCTTTAGGGCCCTTTGAAGGATTTTTGTCCTATAAATTTTACCACAGATTCTTGCCAACTTTTTATAGTTTTATCACAATTTTCTACCAGCTGTCACTTCTACTATCATTAATTTGTCTGCCTCTGTAGTCTCATCATTCTAATTGCCATTTCTACTTTGTAACTTGAATCTGCTGTGGCCAAAAACAGCTTGGACATGTTAGATTTCTGTGTGAAAGAGGGCAAATAAACTATGCATGGGGGCCTAAAACAAGACGTTTCTCCCCACCTTTTTTTTTTAATGCCTAGGTTTTGATGAATCAAAGTTTTTGAGGGTCTAAGATAAGTAATTCTCAGATGAGTGAGATATTGTCATAATCACTAGTTTGCATTCAGTAAGCATTTATTAAAGAAATGTCTATATTTCCCAACACATGAAGTAGCTGGGGTTTCATATTTATGTATTTCTAGCCATGGATTCTGTACTTACACATTTCTAGCATCTGTCTCAAACTGTGACAAAACTCTTTTCTTGACTATCCAAACGTCACATTTTATTCCTACTCACTGGTGTGGTAACAGTCAGTTTTATGGATTTATGCTGGTAGTGCAGCCAAGAAATAAAGATCCTAAATTAAGGGCAGCTGTATTTCTTCTTCGCAGCACTTCCATTTCGCACCTGATTTCCATTCCTACTGTCTCAACTGTGATTCTAATCTGTATTAACTCACATCTAGATAACACATTTTTAATTACTTCCTTTGGTTACACTTTAGCCTTACTGTCAAAGTGTCCCCAACTGGTCTCAACCTACTTTTCTGTTTTTTTGAGTGAGTCTTTATTTTTTTTAAATTTTCTTTGTATTTGTTTATTTTTGTGGCAAGGTCTCACTCAGTCATCCAGGCTGGAGTACAGTGGCGTGATCTCTGCTCACCGTAGCCTCGACCTCCTGGGCTCAAGTGATCCTCCTACCTCAGCTTCCTGAGTAGCTGGGACTACAGGCACATGCCACCACAACTGGCTAATTTTTTATATTTTTTGTAGAGACAGGGTTTCACTACGTTGCCCAGGCTGGTCTTGAATTCCTGGGATTTCACCTTGGTCTCCCAAAATGCTGGGATTACAGGCATGAGCCACAGAGCCTGGCCTATATTTATTTATTTATTTATTTTTAATTGAGAAATAAAAGTTGTACACATTTATGGTGTACAATGTGGTGTTTTGATATATGTATACGTTGTGGAATGATTAAATCAAACCAATAAACATATTCATCGTCTTACATGCTTGTCATTTTTTTTTTTTTTTTTGGTGGTGCGAGCATTTAAAATGGCAGGTATTGGAGATAGGAAATTTTTAAGTATGCAACGCATTATTACTAACTATAGTCAACATGCTGTATGACAGATCTCTGGAAATTATTTCTTAATTCTTGTTTGTTTAAGTCACAAATTATTTGCTTGGTCCTTCTCTTTGTTGCACGTATGCACCTAAGCAACAGAGAGAAATGTAATAAACGTTATGTTTTTTGGCCAACATCTCTCCATTATTTTCCCAGTCCCTCATACTCACCATTTGAATCATTTTTTTTTTTTTTTTTCAGATGAAGTGCAATGTCATGATCTAGGCTCACCACAACCTCTGCCTACCAGGTTCAAGTGATTCTCCTGCCTCAGCCTCCCAAGTATCTGGGACTACAGGCATGCACCACCATGCCCGGCAAATTTTTGTATTTTTAGTAGAGACGGTGTTTCACCATATTGGCCAGGTTGGTCTCGAACTCCTGACCTCGTGATCCGCTCTCCTCTGCCTCCCAAAGTGCTGTTATTACAGGCGTGAGCCACCAGGCCTTGATTCTACTTGTATGAGTTTGGCTACTTCAGATTCTACATATAAGCAGGATCTTGCAGTAGTTGTTTCTCTGTGCCTGGCTTATTTCACTTAGCATAATGTCCTCTAGGTTAATCCATGTTGTCACAAATGACTTTCATAGAGTAAACAATAGAGGTTAAAATCCTCTTATTTCTAGAACGTTAGGAATTGAACCTATTCCTGAGAACTCAAAATTCTCTGTGCCACTTATTACACCACGTCCTATAGTCAGCTAAATAAGCTGTTGGGTCCCCATTCCGAAAATGTTGGTTATACCCTTCCTGTGCTAATGAATCCATTAGCCCAACTTATTATTTCCCTTATTATTTTCACAGGATCTCTTATTACAATGCTAGGCTCACACTGATTTCTCACCTGAACAGGCCTAGAAATAAACATACTAGCTCTGTAAGCTTTCTTTGAAAAGACTGAATAGTATTCTATTATGTATATACACCACATTTTCATTATCCATCATCTGTTGATGGACACCTAGGTCCACAACCTAGTTTTAAAACTTAATAGTCCATTACGTTGACTCCTTTCACTTTGGTCAGTAGTTGCTTTTTTTTTTTTCATATTTTTGAGCATTTAATATATTGTAGGCACCAGGCTAAGCACATTGCATGGCTTGTTCCATTTTATATTCATAAAAACTCCAATAAATAAGTACTAATATTATCATGATTTTATAGTTTAGGAAGCTAAAGCATAGAGAAATAAATTGCTTGGAGATCATGGAACCAGTAAGTGGTGGAAGTGGGATTCAGATGCAGATCCATCTGATTCCAGAATATGTGTTCTTAACCAATGTGCCTCTATTAATTCCCAATATAGACTTGCTTATGAGACCTGAAAGGTTATTGATACTTCTCTCTTCCTTTTTTTTGGATTTAGGGCAGTGTTCCTGAATATCTTCTTGTTTTCACCTATTTAGATCTCACTCTTTAAAATCAAGGTTAATTATACCTTCTAACTTGCTTCCTCTCTGACCATGTCCATTCTGGGTGATATCTTTTTTGAAATCCTTCAGTGCAAGGATAAGATGCTGTCTCATCAGAGTATTTTATGTTTGTGTTTGTGTTTCTCGGGGCATTCCAAGCTATCCATAAGGTCAGAGACAAACATGAGGCATGTAAATAGATATATTTCTCAACAGAGGTATAGGAGATGGCAGCTTTGTAAACTCAGACTCATGGTTCATTTAGAACAATGATTTTCAATGAAGACAGTGGTTCTATTTTCTCCTTCATTTATATTTAGGAAGTAAATTAAAAAAAATAAAAAGACAGTTCTCTTGTTCTTCTCTTTGGAGAAGTTCTAGAACTAAACAGATCCAACCTCATGAGAAGCTTTATATCTAAATGCCCAAGGTAGGGGCAAAATGAATCAAACAGGGCAGAATGCAAACATATGCACCAAGAATCCTCAAAGGCAGATACTACCATATTAATATGCAGTAGAGTTTGATTTATTCTTGGCTGTGCCATTAAATTGATGGGCAAATTCGGCATGCCACTCTGTCTTGCTGGATTTTAGATTTTCTTCTATTTCAAAAGAGGAGGCAGTTCCAGCTGTTGTAATATTATTTGATTCTAGGTAGGGGATGGGAGGTTAATAAAAAATAGTTTGAAAGTTCATTCTTCAGGAGGGAGTACTAGTGAGAGAAGACAAATGAAGAAAAACTGAGAAGAAATATGAAATGGAATAGAGAAGTAGGAAATAAATAAATATAAATACTGACTGGGAGGGCTCAGGGAAACTGTTAGTTGCCTACGGATTCTCCATTTCTCATTTTCCTCTGTTAACAGGATCCCCATCTTGTTTGTGGTGACATTGTGTTCTGCATCATTAGATGAGGTGACTACCCCAAGTGATAAGGTGACTCCTGTTTCTGGCTTTTCCTGTTTCCTTGGCAGTGAGGTGTGGCTTTGTGACTCAGTTCTGACCATGAGACCTAAAAACTAGAAATCTCCTTGGGAAAGTTTTGGAAAAGCCGTTGCTTTCCTGATACATGGGGGAAAATCCAGCTTCATGTCACTCTTTCCCTTCTTTCTGCTTTGAACATGAACTTGATGTCTGGAGCTACAGTAGCCACCTTTCCATCTATTAGGACTCAATATAACATAAAAACCAGTGCCTGAAGCATGGTGGAATGGGAAAAGGTAGGAGGCACCTAGGACCCTCAGGGCACGGCTGAATAGCTGCTGCAATGCCAGCAAGCATTTACTTACTTCTGGAGTGTGTGTGTGTGTGTGTGTGTGTGTGTGTGTGTGTGTGTGTGTCTTAAACTTTTATTTTAGGTTCAGGGGTACATGTTCAGGATTATTATATAGCTACACTCGTGTCATGGTTTTTTTTTTTCAGATTATTTTGTCACCCAGTTACTAGGCCTAGTACCCAATACAGTAGTAATTTTTTCTGCTCCTCTCCCTCCTTCCACTTCCATCCTCAAATAGACCCCAGTGTCTGTACTTCCCTTCTTTGTGTCCATGTGGACTTTGTTTATGTGAAAAAAAAGTTCTTAAATTCTTATTTGTTTAAGTCACTGTTGCTTGGTCCTTCTCTTTGTTGCACCTATGATGCATTTCTAACTGATACGGAAGAGACTGATGAAAATAGCAATACAGACTCTCTACTGTGGAAAGGCTCACAAGAACTGTAACCAGGTAAAGGAACTCTGCAAGTGATTGCCAGAAGGTGAAGGCAAGTTGTAGGGTTTAGGGTTATGGCTTTTGAAATATCCTGACTTGGAAAGGTAGTCAGGATAGATAAATGTAATGTTTTTGTTTGAAGACTGGCTGACAACAATTAGAGGAACAAGTGAGATATGAAAGCAGGAAGTCCTGTGAGTCATAATTTTAAAGAAAAATTGATGCAGATCTAAGGAGACGCTTTAACAGGACACCAGTCCCTAAACACAACATGTGGCTTTCTTTCCTTGCTGTATTTCTGTGATAAGTTTTGTAACAGTCTTGGGTTTGCAAAAGGCATACTTTTAAGTATACACAGTACGCTTGCATCAGATAAGTTTTGTAACAGTCTTTTATACTTTTAAGTATACACAGTACGCTTGCATCAGACACACCTAAATTGAAGAATATTCTATGGAACAACTGGTCCGTATTCTCAAATCTCACAATGTCATTGTTTCCTGATTAGAGGAGATTATAGAACTGTGGCCGCTGAATGTGTGATCCTGGATTGGAGCCTGGATTCGAAAAGCATCATTCCCGCCCCCAGTAAAAGATGTAATTGAGATGACTGATGAAATATGAATATAGACTTCATGTTAAATAATATTTTCCAATGTTAATTGTATTTAGTAATTGTATGGGGGCTAAGAGACTGTAACTCTTTGGAGATACATGCTGAAGTTCTTAGGAGTGAAGGGTCATAATGTCTGCCACTTAGTCTCAGATTCAGCAAGAAAAAATATATATGTATGTTTGGTGAGGGAGATAAAGTAAATGGGGGAAAGTGTTAACTATGAGTGAATCTTGGTGAAAGGTGTATGGATGTTCGTTGTACTACTTTTGTAATATTTGTGTATGTTTGAAAAATTTCAAAATCAAATGCTATTAAAAAATAAGTTTAGGAAATACTTCTACCTTTTAAACTCGGGGCTGAAATTGTTTCCAAGTTTTGAAATGTCCACTATTTTTAGAATATATCCCCCTCTACCTAGAATTTGGGCATATACTCACATAGTTTTTGAGTAAATATGAAATTACCCTGGACACTGTGTGTGTGTGTGTGTGTGTGTGTGTGTGTGTGTGTGTGTGTTAAGCTTTCTTAGAATTCTGAGCATAAATCACAAAGAATTTTAATTGCCAGCAATGTTATTTATGAGATATTTAATTCCACTTCTCCTGTGTGTTTATAACTTGGAATCTGTAATTATTTTTTCCATCTTTAACCAAAAGGACAATTTCAAAGGCATTTAGAGACTTTGAGAGTTTGACAAGGTTTTTCTGGACATGATGCATAGCGGGGATCTAACCTTTTGTGGGAAAACGACAAAAAGCATGACTCAATGCCATCAAGGGGCAGCCCAGGGCAGCAACCGTTGGCTGACTGCTGTCTACAGACTACAGGAAAGTGGTCACTACTTCTTTTCTTTTTAGGATTACTGGCCATTATATTGTTAATGGCATCTACCTGCCAGTGAGTTCAAATTTAATGCTTTTTCATACAAGTATTTTTTATTCAGCAAAATCAAAGAGGCTTATTTAAATTTGAATTGTGTGTTTACCTGCTTTTGCCTTTTCTTGGAATTACCACACCTCAGACACTAGCAACCCCTACTGTGTGCTCCCCACACCTGTATGGCATGTTTACAGCACAGGCTAATGTGTGGCTGCTGCGTGGCAGGGAAGGTTATACTTGGACATTCCCATATGTGCTGCCGTGGGCTTTGAACAGGTTTCTTAAACTTTAGTTTCTTCTTCTGGCACATGAGAATTAGTAATGTCAGAGGTGTTGGAACCAGAGCGACTCCATTTTGAATAGGGGCTGGGTAAAATAGGAGACCTAATGGGCTGCATTCTCAGGAGGTTAGCCATTCTTAGTCATGGGATGACATAGGAATTGGTACAAGATACAGGTCATAAAGACCTTGCTGATAAAACAGGTTGCAGTAAAGAAGCCAGCCAAAGCCTTCCAAAACCAAGATGGTGATGAGAGTGACCTCTGGCTTCTCACTGCTCATTATACTGTAACTATAATGTGTTAGATGACTAAAAGACACTCCCACCAGTGCCATTACAGTTTACAGATGCCATGTCAATGTCAGGAAGTTACCTGTTTGGTCCAAAAAGAGGAGAAACCCTCAGTTCTGGGAATTGCCTGCACCTTTTCCAGAAAACTCGTGAGTAATTCACCCCTTGTCTAGCACAGAATCGTGAAATAAGTATAAGCTGCTGAGCAGCCCATGCCACTGCTCTGCCTATGGAGTAGCCATTCTTTATTCCTTCACTTCCTTAATAAACTTGCTTTCACTTTATGGACTCACCCCAAATTCACACAAGAACCGTATCTTGGGGTCTGGATTGGGACCCCTTTCTGGTAACAGTAATTACCTCCTGCCAGGTTGTTTGGTATGATTAGATAAAATTAATGGATGTGCAGAACCTCCTCACTGCTACCTTTTGCAGAAGAAGTCTCAGTACTAGATGTCAATTTCGCTTTTTTCTAAACCCATTGCTCCTAACTTTAAGGTTTGATATTTCCAAATATTTCATTCCACTCCACCTGTGTGTTTATGTTTGAAATCTGTGATTTTTTTTCCCCATCTTTAGCCAAAAGGGCAATTTCAAAGGCATCTAGAGTCCATGAGAGTCTAAGACAAGGTTTTACTGAACAGGGTTAGTTCTATTGCAGCTAATGACTGTGCTAAAAACAGACTTCCTAGATTCCACACCATCCAATCAATCATCAATCCATGAAATTGTAAGCACCATGGACCAAATACTGTCTGAAATGCTAAGCAGCACATATGGTCTAATTTGATGCCAAGACCCTCTCTGATATCAAGTAGATATTACATACGCCTTTTTTCTTTTATTAAAAATGTCTATCAGAAACTAGTTAATACTCTTCATGTTTTGTAGAGCACCCTGTCTCCAACCCTTTCCAGTTTGTCTTTTAATGAACAGAGCAAGTAGTTTGTGTTGCCAGCTGCCTGATTTCCTTTCTGTCCACGATGCCATTTCAACTTAATGCCTCCCATGATGGAAGGTGGTTGCTAATTCAGGTCACTGGGTTAAGTAGTGAGGAAGGACTCATTTTCTCCCTCTTTGATCATACTCTGTTATTGCTGTTGTCACCTGGGTTTACTTTGAGTGGCCCCTGCTCACCTGCTCATCTGTACTCAACTCATTAGAACAATACATAGGTTGGATGCACATCTGTGGAAGGTGGAAGGAAGCACCCTTCTCTAGAATTGAATTATTTAGTAAAGAAGTCATAGATTATATGACCATTTTCCTGCCTATTCTTCTTTTTTTTTTTTTTTTGAGATGAAGTTTTGCTCTTGTTGCCCAGGCTGGAGTGCAATGGCGTGATCTTGGCTCACCGCTACCTCTGCCACCCGGGTTCAAGCAACTCTCTGGCCTCAGCCTCCCGAGTAGCTGGGATTACAGGCATGTGCCACCACGACCGGCTAATTTTGTATTGTTAGTAGTGACAAGGTTTCTCCTTGTTGGTCAGGCTGGTCTCGAACTCCTGAGCTCAGGTGATCCGCCAGTCTTGACCTCCCAAAGGACTACAGGGGTGAGCCACTGTGCCTGGCCCCTGTTCTTTCTTCCCATAAGAAAAATGCCTTTGGCTTTTCTCTGACTCACAATTCATTTTGCATTCTCTCATCTTTTAGGAATAAAGAATTCTTTTCCTTTTGCCCATCACCTCCCACTTGCAATCTTTCAGCAAGTGCTAGATACTCTTTCTCCAGCACTTGACTATCCAAAATGAATCAACCTCTCATCTCAGCTTCTTTCCCCACAGTGTGAGCCATTGTGGCTGAATTGCAGCTGTCTCTCACTTGGACTTCCTGCGTCCACTCCTGTCTCTTTTCATCCTGTTCTCCACACAACACTCAGGGGGATCTTTCAAAATTAAAGTAGATCATTAACATGTCCTCTTCCAAAACTTCTACTGACACTCCGTTGTTCTTGGAATAAAATGCAAACTTTTAACCTTTACATTTTGACCTTACATCAATGGCCAATTCTATTCACTAGCTTGGTTTCTTTCCACTTTTCTTCCCTCACTTAATTTGACCTGCAAACACTGTCCTCTCCTGATGTGCTAGTTTTTGTCTGACTTTAGAGTATCGAATTGGCTGTTCCATCTACCTGGGTGCCTGGATTTTTCTTCCCTCGGATCATTACCAGGCTGGCTGTTCATTCTTCAAGCCTCGGCATAAGCATCCCTCCCTTAGACTGCTTGGGATCTCTCTAACTATAACATCCCTTTAAATTTCTTGCTAGTTACTATCCCATTCCACTATTTTTTTTCCTTCTTCACAACACATTACTCTTCGAGATATCTTATTTATTAGTTTACTTTTTGTTATTTGAATATCACCACCGGATTATACATTCCCATAGGTGAGGGATCTTTCTGGAGTTATCCATCATTTATTTCTGATGCCTGTATTGGTGCTTGGCATATTGTACGAACTAAAACAAAATTAATTGAAAGAGAGGAAGAATGGATAATTGTCCATGTGTCTGAAATACTTAGAAGAGTATTGAAAGATAATGGTGTGAAGTTCTCTGTAATGCATATTGAAAGAAGGTCTTTACTCCAGACTCTGTTGTCAGCTGGTAAGACCCAATTTCTAGAAATATCCCCCAAGGGTATTTTGGGCATGATGTTAACATATTCTGCCACCAAGACCCTGTTTTTTCAAAGGACACAAGCCCTTTACCTGCTTCATAGAAACTCTAGGGACTACAGATTTTGTCTATGAAACAACTAGACTAAGAACATTTAGTTGTTTTTTGGGGGGAACAAGGGAAGGAAAGGATGAAAGGAAGAGATGGTTAAGGAAAGAAAGAGATAAAAAGAGAAATATTTCAAGTGAGGACTAGCTCACCAGTAAACACAGTGGTGGAGGTAATGCTATATTTCCTACAGCTGTAGTTTGTCATAAAATATTGGTTAAAATCCTAAAGAGAGGTTGGAGTTCAGATTTAGATTCTAGAACATATATCTGTATTAAACAAGTGAACAAATCTATTTTTCTATCTTAGCTATGGTTCTATTAGGTTGGTGCAAAAGTAATTGTGGTTTTTGCCATTAAATTACTTTTGCACCAGCCTAATATAAATTAACAAATTGGCATAGGAGTCCCTTTTTTTTTTGGAAACAGTAAACAAAACTTTGTGTATTCTATGTGTGTGGAATTCTTTCAGCTCATAAATGTAAACCCTATTTAGTTCACCAATATTGCAACTCCAAAGTGTATATGATTTCCTGGCTATGTTATTTTGAAACAGTTAATATGAGTTTCCAAGTATGCATCTAATTTATGCCAGAAAATAATTTATCCATTGGAAGAATATGACTTTGTCCAGTTGAAGGTAAACCATTAATCTTTTCATATATGTATTAAAACTATAGTTTTCTGTGACCTGTAGTTATAATATTCCTGGTCATGTTAGAAGGCATTAGCAATGATTTGCTCATAACGTATATAGTATTTGCAAAAAAAGAGCCTATTTTCAGTCAGGTATCTCTTATAGTTCAATTCTTGGGTTAATAATTTCTTGCAAGAATGACTGAATGTATTCTTATTTTAAAGGTGTTCTGGGCAAGCTATTTCTCTAAATAGCATAACAATGGTTTTGCAATTCTTACGGAAATTAAATGTCTGTGAGGGTATTGAAGCTATCGCTGATTGATGCATTTCCCATAATGCACCTTAAACTTTCAACATAGTTTCATCATATTTTTAAGGTGTCCTTTATAAAGGAAAATGCAAATGAGAAAAAGTAATGAAGTTACACCCATGCATTAAACATATCATGGGTAGTGCTATTGATTAAAATGTAAATATATTAAAATAGAGAGAGTAAAATTATATTCTTGGAGGTATTAGGCCTTGGTCCTAAAAACACAACATTTTAAATTATTTGTCTACGTTCTGTTTTCTACTGCTGTGAGCTTATAGTTGCTGAATAAAATCTCTTAAATCTGTTGACTGGTACTTTCTGAATAATAACCTTTGTGTTGCAAAGTTACTGACTGATTAAAGAGCACAGATTGTATGTACTTCCAGATAGTGAGTTCATTCCATTTGATTCAAATACTGCGTATAAGCATTTTGTCCATCTATTGTCCATTATTGTATGAGATGTTGTTAATTCTGTTATGTTTTATTTATTGCTTTGTTTGCAAGCTGCATCAGAGGGCTTTACAGAATTAAAGAAAAGAGTGAATTGGAAAAAAACACAAGGGAAATAGGTAGTATGGAAAACACAACACAGACTAGATCAAACCCTTGGAGACAGAGATAATAGTTTTTAGGTATTTGTGGAGCAATATGAAGAAGGCCAGTCCCATCACAGTCAGGGTATTCAACGAACATTCTGTACTGTGTTCCACACATATTTTGTGTATTTTATAGGTAATAGGGAGAAAACATTTTTTTTTTTTTTTTTTGAGACGGAGTTTCACTCTTGTTACCCAGGCTGGAGTGCAATGGCACGATCTCGGCTCACCGCAACCTCCGCCTCCTGGGTTCAGGCAATTCTCCTGCCTCAGCCTCCTGAGTAGCTGGGATTACAGGCACGCACCACCATGCCCAGCTAATTTTTTGTATTTTTAGTAGAGACGGGGTTTCACCATGTTGACCAGGATGGTCTCGATCTCTTGACCTCGTGATCCGCCCACCTCGGCCTCCCAAAGTGCTGGGATTACAGGCTTGAGCCACCGCGCCCGGCCGGGAGAAAACATTTTTAAATTGCATTAAGGTCCTAGGAAAACAATGTGGAAACCAGTAGCTGATTTGACTTGGCCATAGCCCGTATATTTCTAGTGACTCAAGTGCAATGTGCATGCCCTCTCTAAGGCTTGCTTTCAGTTTCTCACATTTCAGTCCATTTTTGGTAATTCGCCTGAGCCACTTCCATTTTGTCCTCAATCCCAATGACTAATACAACTACCATGAAAATTCTGGCGCGTGGCTTACAAAGACCTTCATGACCTGGTTCTGGTGATCCTCTCTGACTTCATCTCCAAGCATCTACTTCAGCCCTCCTCTTAAACCACCCCAGACTTCTTATCATGTTCTGAGTCTGCTGTGTCCTTTCCTTTCCTGTCTCCACAACCTTGCACCTGCCGCGCCTGCCCTTACAGTGCCCTTCCCTCCTCTCCCTAGGAAATAAAACACAGTAAATCTGCAACCAGCTCAACTCGCTTGGCCTGCTTGTTCACCTGTAAATGGGAATGGGAATTCTTGTCCTATAAAATGAGATATAATAGATGATAAATTATTATAGAATTATATCTCATATTATCTATGATAGTATATTTTATCATATGTAATATATCAATAATATAATATATACATTATTTTATTATTATATATAATACTATAATAATAATAATAATGAAAGTGAGAGATAACATGATTTTGGTGTTTGTATGTGAGTGAAAAAACCCAGACTTGGGAATGAGATAAACTTGAGTTCAAGTTATAATATATATTAATATTTGCCCCAACATCCCCAGAATAAATTTAAAAGTGGTGCAGGTCCCTGGGAGACTAATTAGAGAAGAATGTGATAGAGTAGTTTCTAGGAGGTGAGAGTGTCATGTGAGACTATTCCTCATTCCTTCCAATTATTTATTACACATTCTATTGTTTTAGGCATTGCATCAGAAAGAATTTGTGGGAGAAATTTAATAAATATGTCCAATGATTTGGGATTTTTTCCCACTTTGAATAACACTTTTATACATTGGTGTTTTCATCTATAATACTGTGATTAGTGTTGATTAAAGCAATAGGAAAAAAAAACATATAGAAAAGTGTAGGGAAAAGAGATTAAAAATAAAAGTTGTCCAGCCTGGCTAACACAGCAAAAATCCTGTCTCTACTAAGAATACAAAAATTAGCTGGGTGTGATGGTGCACGCCTGTAATCCTAGCTACTCAGGAGGCTGAGGCAGGAGTATTGCTTGAGTCTGGGAGGAAGAGGTTGCAGTGAGCCAAAATCAGGCCACTGCACTCCAGCCTGGGTGACCGAGCAAGACTCTCAAAAAAAAAAAAAAAAAAAAAGAAAATAAAAAGCTGGGTGCGATGGCTCAATGCCTGCAATTCCAGCGCTTTGGGAGGCCAAGGTGGGCGGATCAGGAGATTGAGACCCTCCTGGCTAACATGGTGAAACCCTGTCTCTACTAAAAATACAACAAATAGTCTCAGCTACTTGGAAGGCTGAGGCAGGAGAATTGCTTGAACCCAGGAGGTAGAGGTTGCAGTCAGCTGAGATCGTGCCATTGCACTCTAGCCTGAGTGACAGAGTGAGACTCCATCTCAAATAAAGAGTTACATGAAAGGTAGGTGTAAATGAAATATGAGGAACCATTGTGGGCAACAGAATAGAAGAGTAGGGAAAAGTGGTATCACAAAGAGTACAGAATTTTAAACTAAGATATTTGAGTTAGAATCCAAATAGGGTAAGCACATTTTTGTGTGACTTAAAAAAAAACTACCAAATGAAGATGGCATAACCCTATCATTAGGCAAGTTTTGAAAAGTCTGATTCTCCTATAGACATTTCTTGAGAGTAAGGGTAAATTTGCATATTTGCTTTGAGTCTATTTTACAGTGTGGGGAAATAGCTAAAAATTTGACATTATATAAATTGCAAATTCTCAAAGGAGTTCATCTCTTAGGAAGGTATTTCATTATAATTATCATTTCTCATTACTGTAGCTTTGTGTTTATAATTACTGATTTTAGGGTATGTTCATGTATGCTTCCTTCACGGTTATTCTTTTTTTATTCTTCCACCACTAAAACTAAAAATTTAGACTGTACTTTATTGCTCAGGGGAGGTAGAGCCCAAAAAGCTTTCTAGAGTCCTCACTCTCTTGGCTTTAAGTTCTGAAGCTTTAGAGTCATGGCTTTCAATGGCCAATGACAGGTGCTTGAGAGAGAGAATATATATTTTTTTCTTTTTACTTATTTGTTAGATTCTACCATATGGGCCTTGAACATTAAGACCGAGTGATGAAGGACAAAGAATATCCAGTCTTTCTACAACCTCTAGAGAGAGTTCAGCGTTAAGCATGTGTGATGCCCTCAAAGCAGTTTTCCTGAACCTGCTGAAGACTAAATGTGAGAAGGAAGCATCCTGTCCTTTCGGCACTAAAACTCGTGAGGGGAAGGCAGGAGGCGGAAATTGCTAAAAGAATTCAGGGGACTGCCTAAGCAGCAGTGATTCTTGTCGCAAATCCTAATGTCCAGCTCAAAAAAAGGGCAAGTCTCTAGGAGAAGCAGGGGCTTGATGTGAGGGAGGCAATGGTGAATGGGTGGGCTAGACACAGGGCTTTTGTCAGCCCCAAATCTGCCTGGGTCCCCAATAGGTGAGGAAGGACACTTGAGGGCTTCACCCATCCCTGCTAGAGAGTTAGCCCTCATGAGTAGCTGGCAAAGTGACTGCAGATGTTCACTTCTCTACCTGCGTCCTCAATTTTCATGTCTGCAAAGCTGTCACCAAAATCAGATGCTGTTGGTCAGAGGGAAAAAAGGTAGATCAGGTAAGATTTCTTAAGTGATTGAGATTGTATTTTCTCTATAGTTCTACCAAAAAGACATCTGCACTCATGTATATCACAGCACTACTGGCAATAGCAAAGACATGAAATCCATCTAGATGCCCACAAACAGTAGATTGGATAAAGAAAATAGGGTACATATATACCATGGAATACTACAGAGTCATAAAAAAAATGAAATCATGTCCTTTGCAGCAACAGGGATGCAGCCGGAATCCATTATTCTGAGCAAATTCACTGAGAGACAGAAAAACAAATGCTGTACGTTCTCACTTATAAGTGGGAGTGAAACACTGGGTGCATGGGCAAACATGGACAAAAGGAAGGAGCAAGTAGACACTGGGGATTCCAAAAGGGGAGGAGGGGCAAATTCTGAAAAACTGTCTATCAGGCGCTATGCTCATTGCACAGGTGACAGGATCATTAGAAGCCCAAGCCTCAGCATCACAAGATATATACATGTAACAAACCTGAACATGTACCCCCAAATGTAAAACAACAACAAAAAAAAACCCAAACCAAAAGATAACCCAGGTTGCATTTAAAGAAAAAGTGCCTGATTTTAAAACCAAGCTACTTTGAATTAGCGAATTCAAATGTTCTATCATTTTATGCAGGAGTCATGAGCTCTGAGTTTTAGTCATAGAAATATAAATTGTAATTTTTACACATCCGAGGTTTGTGGTCTATAAACATGAAAATGTTTACACTTATATATCCTATCTGGATTTGGTATGCTTAATGTTAATGATGGCATAAGACTCTTAAAGTGTGAGTATGTGTATGTGTGTGTGTGTGTGTGTGTGTGTGTGTGTGTGTGTGTCTAGTAGTTTATAACATTTCCTTCCACCTTCAAACCTTATGTCAGAGAATGCTGGCATTACCTTTTTTTTTTTTTTTTCCCTTTCCTGAACTCCTCCCCAGCCCCATGCTTTCTGAGGAAAAAAAGGACAAAAACCGAAGGGAGGATTCTCTTGAAAAATTTAGTTAGAATAGAAAGTAAGTTTTGTGTTGAAGATGACCCTGTGCAGTAGGGGACCCTGTGTGTCAGGAGTGGATCAGGAGTGAGTGGCTGAGTGATTGGAGGAAAAAGAATGACAGAGGGTGAGGCCACGGGGTCTTGGATCAAAGAGAAATCTCGAAGAGTCAAAGGCAGGCCAGGTGCAGTGACTCATGCCTATAATCCCAGCACTTTAGGGAGGCTGAGATAGGCAGATGCCTTGAGCCCAGGCGTTTGGGACCAGCCTGGGCAACGTAGTGTGTCTTCCTCTCTATAAAAATTAAAAAAAAATATTAAGGGCCGGGCATGGTGGCTCATGCCTGTAATCCCAGAACTTTGGGAGGCCGAGGCGGGAGGATCACCTGAGGTCAACAGTTCAAGACCAACCTGACCAACATGGAGAAAACCCGTCTCTACTAAAAATACAAAAACTGGCCAGGCGTGGTGGCACATGCCTGTAATCCCAGCTACTCAGGAGGCTGAGGCAGGAGAATCGCTTGAATCTGGGAGGCGGAGGTTATAGTGAGCTGAGATC
>NW_016107355.1:6861602-6883051 GCF_001604975.1 Cebus imitator
ATCACTGCCATGAGACTTCAGACACAGAAAAAAAAAAAGAAAAAAAAACTCTTACAACTTGATAATAACAAACAACTGAATTTCAAGAATGTGAGAAAAAAAAAAAAAAAAAAAAAAAAAAAGACTTGAAGAACAGAAGAGGGTGTGGAGCTTTCAAATTGAATCTCTGCTACATTTACTAGCATAGAAACTTTGAAA
Source organism: Cebus imitator (assembly GCF_001604975.1). Taxonomy (NCBI): domain Eukaryota; kingdom Metazoa; phylum Chordata; class Mammalia; order Primates; family Cebidae; genus Cebus; species Cebus imitator. Next base: position 6,861,801 of record NW_016107355.1, read on the forward strand.
AAAGGTGCCCAAGAGCCAGAAGCATTACAAAAGCTTTGTACAGATTTTTCCATTAAAATGGATTTGATAGACAAATGATTTACCGCATTATTTCGGATCACCACTGAAGACGAATGCTCAGTGGTGGAGAAAACATCAACAAACAAAAACAATCCCTCTTTCCAGGGAGCTTAAATTGTTGTGCTGTAAGTTCACAGGATCAGGGGTAAGGAGTGCAATTAGAAGGGCTGAAATAAACATCTAAATTTGACTTTGCTAAACTGGACACCTCTCTTGATCTTAACACAAAGAGGGAGGTTAAACGGAGGTTAAAAAGCTAACAGAAAGCATGACTGATGACATCACTGCGTCTAAGTTTGAAATGTGTGAGAAAGTAGAAACATTTATAAACCATGAGACAATTTTGCAATTTCCAGCAAATCAGCCACAACGGAGAATTTAAAAACGGCAGATCTTCTGGACCATTGAAAGTGAATCAAACAGTTCTAGCCTGCTCTGGGAAAAATCCATTAAAATATCAAAAGGCTGGGGTGAGCAACAGCGGGTGAGAGGAAAAGATAAAAAGAATCAGATGTTTTACGAGTAAAGGTAATGGCAGAGTGGATTGTGCTGTATCTCAGAAGCCAATACCTGAGGCACCTGAGAACAGTTATTTTCATTAATTTATACTTGCAATATGTGACTGGATAAAAGCTTCCAAAAAAGCTTTGTAGGGAAGCTTATCTGATTTCTTTCATTAGATCCAGGCACACACACATCCAAATTTCGTTCAAAATTTGTCATTTCATATCCATTTGCATGTTCTATTTTATAATGTTTTAATTTAAAATCTGTAAAGTAAGATTTATCTATTTAAATGGCTGCAACTACAGAATTTTGCAGGGTCATAACTTGCTTGTACTGTGAGGATCAGGTGTTGGAAACAATGTACACGACCCTGCAAAAATTAGCCAAAAATGTCCATGAATCCAAGTAACTGCAAAATGAGAGAGGGGTATAATCTGCAAATAGTATGTTCAACAGGCAGCTGTTCTCTCTGAAAGTCCTAATTCATGAGGAGGAAGTATTTATTAGGAAATGAAATGAGTAGAAAGAATTTGTGTTGTAAGATTTGGGACCAAGACAGAATTTCTCTTTGTGGCTATTTTGTCAGAAGGTATGGTGAGACTGAAAAATACAGAGAATCATTAAGATAGGAAGAAGAAATTAAGTGCTAAGGGAGAAAGAGGAACTGGTTAATTAGAACTGGAAAGCAGGATCTAGGTTTCTTAGAGGTCACGTAAGGGAATGGTGCCGGGAGTCCACTTGGCACTAAACAGACAATCTGGGGGAGAGAAGCAAAGCAGGATCAAAACCTGGAGTTTGGGAGAGGTGGCTCACGCCTGCAACATCAGCTCTTTGAAAGGCTGAGGTGATGGATGGCTTGAGCCCAGGAGTTTGAGACCAGTCTGGGCAACGTGGTGAGACTCCCATCTCCAAAAAAAAAAAAATACAAAAATTAGCCGGGCGTGGTGGTGTGCATCTGTGGTACCAGCTACTCAGGAAGCTGAGGTGGGAGGATCACTTGAGTCCAGGAGGTTGAGGCTGCAGTGAGCTGTGATCGCACCACTGCATTCCAGCCTGGACCACAGAGCAAAACGCTGTCTCATCATCACAACAACGACAACAACAACCACAACAACAAAACAAACAAAAAAAGAGATCAGATTTTCATGGTGGCAGGTTACGACCACTGTGGGATTCATGTTTTACCATATCAGGAATGAATACCTAGGGGTTAACATACAGTGAGGATGCTCTGTGAGCGCCTTTTCAATCCCCACAAAGTTGAGGGTTGAAACATGTTACTCCATCTCAGGTAACTGTGTGCTGGACTGGAGTGGGAAGGAGGAAAGCAGTAAGTTTATGGCTATTCGACTCCCTATGACCAGAACCTCCATTGTCCCCCTCTCTGAAACCTGCATAGGCAAAACGACAGAAGAGATGCATTTGTTTTTGGTGGGAATGAAGAGGTTATGGAGTGGTGAAGCACACAGGTATTTGGTGCCTACTTTTCCTGTGGCATCCAGTAAAAACAGGGCATCTGTCTGGACACTGGAAGTGTCTGAGGGATTCTGATAGTCTGTAAATTACTCATGAGAAGTTGGCAAAGTTTCTTCTGCTGTGGCAATGCTTAGTCTCATTTTTCATCCTGTGGCACATGAAACCCCCGTCATCTTAGAGAGGTGACCCCCAGGGCTATATTCATGATTTACATGGCCTGTGATGAAAAGGGCTGTATCGTTAGAGAAGATTCTATTGTCTGGGGAATAGGATAGGAGCATGGCCTGGAGAGGAGATAGTAATAGTGAAGACGTCCACTGGGTGTTGACTTACTCTGAGCATTTTCTTTCTTTCTTTCTTTCTTTCTTTTTTTTTTTTCTTTTTTTTTGTTTTTTGCTGAGATAGGGTCTTGCTTTGTTGCCCAGGTTGGAGTGCAGTGGCACCATCTTGGCTCACTGCAACCTCTGCCTCCCAGGCTCAAGTGACCCTCCCACCTCAGCTTCCCAAGTAGCTGGAAGTACAGATACTCATCACCATGGCTGGCTAAATTTTGAATTTTTTGTAGAGATGGGGTCTTGCCATTTTGCCCAGGCTGGTTTTGAACTCCTAGGCTCAAGCAATGCACCTGCCTTGGCTTCCCAAAGTGCTGGGATTACAGGTGTGAGCTGCTGCCCCTGGCGTTACTCTAAGCATTTTAAAAATCCCTTTCATTAAAGTTCCTCTGGGTCTGGCTATAGACATGGTGAAGGGGAAGTGCAATGAGAACCTTTCTCTCCTTGGTTGTGAGAATGATTTAAAGGTTTTTCTATAAGGTAGGTATGTGGAGAAGGATTATACTAGCTTAGTGTATTGGCAAAGGTCATTGAGGCTAGGATTTTGGTAGATAATAAATTTATTTTCATAATCCCATCTAGCTTCTTCCTATTTTAAAGTGATATTTTACCCTTCTGATATTTTAGCCTTTACCTTGCTCGTTTCGTCCTACATATGAAATTGGAGACCCACTTTTAAAAGTGAGTGAAGAATAAGAGAGTTGAAAACTAAGGGGAACACAGCTATATGGCCTTAGTTTCTTTCTATGTGAAAAAAGGGGATGTTGTCCTTTAGAGCTTTATCTTGCCTTCCAATTCAAAAAAGTCTAATTTATGAAACTGAAATTTAAAATGTTACTTGAGCGACATAAGTAGAAACTATCTAAGTAATAGCAATTCACTCGAGGATCAGACTGTGGGAAGTGGAAAAAGAAACTTCATATTCTTTTTCTTCAAATGAATTAGATGAGAACCAAGGGAAAAGATTAGTTGGAGGCAACAACGTAACTGTATTTTTGTTTCGTTTTGTTTTATTTTTGAGAGATGGAGTCTCGCTCTTGTCGCCGTCTGTATTACAGTGACGCAATCTCAGCTCACTGCAACCTCTGCCTCCTGGGTTCAAGCAATTCTCCTGTCTTAACCCCCCGAGTAGCTGGGATTACAGGGGCCCACCACCATAGCTGGCTAATTTTTGTATTCTTAGTAGAGACGGGGTTTTGCCATTTTGGCCAGGCTGGTCTTGAACTCCTGACCTCAAGTGATCCACCCACCTTGGCCTCCCAAAGTGCTGGGATTAGAGGTGTGAGCCACCGCGCCTGGCCAACTATATGTTTTAATGAATGCAATAGCTCATATAACTGTATGGCCTCTTAGTTCAAGGGAATACTCAATCCGCTAATAAAAAAAAATATTTAAAATCTCAACAGCTTTTTTAAAAGGGTGAATCTTACTATTAAAAAATATATTAGATTATCTGCTATTTCATTTGTAGCTAATTATGTGGGTAACATTTTGGTTCAACTGAGCACCTTGTCTAAATGTAGAGCTAGGATTGCATTTGGAAGCAGGAGCTAAGGAGAGAGAGCTGGTTTAACCTGCACTATAGAATGAGAATTTGAGTTCCTGGAGCAATATGGGAGGAGGAGTTGAGGAGGAATGATGGGGAGAGAGAGGTGGAGAGAGTCACTGGCACCATGGCCAGAGGCAAGGGCTCCAGGTGGCCTAGACCAGCTGCTGAAAGTCCCAAGAGTACCATTCCCAAAGATTAATTCTCAGATATCTTTTGAAAATATTGATGATTTCCAAATGGTGTATTTATTGGTATAAAAGATTGAAGAAATAAGGAGACCCAGTTAATTCAGGTAGTATTGAAATAATTATAAAATGAATCTATTTAACAACAAATTGAATAATATCCAGATCGCTATAAAATACAGTTATTTAGTAGGAAAATGCCTATTTCTAACATGAATAACATGACATCTCACTTCACTGTCCCTTTTCCACTTGACATTTATTTTTGTTGTGATAGAGAACAAAACCTAAATTTGAAATATTCACAACTTGCCCCTGCTTATCTCCTAAGAAGGAAAGAGCTTTTGGCTTAGTGTTGGGTCCTTGTTGTTCTGATCAGAGAAATAGATGAAGCTGTAGAATTTTAAAAGTTGAGAGTGCATTGGATCACTACACATAGGCAGGCAATAGAGCTGTTGGGATGGTGGGGCTGATAAAATGTCCAGGAGAAGGGAGACGTGAGCTAATATAGGAATTAAGTCAATATTTATTGGCACTTGCTATATATATAGCTAAGTGTCATGTGTTGCAAACAAAAGTGTTCTATGTATTCAAATTATTTACATGTATATTCTAATTCATCAGTTGTTGGTGTACTCTGAGGAATGTATATAAAGCAGATAGCACCAGCTCATAAGAGGAGATACATAAACTCCTAGCATGGATTTGCTGAATTTGCCTTGGGTGGGGAGGCCCTCACCCTAGGTGGAGGAAGCCCTGGATTTACCAGCTTTGAGACCTTGGGCTGGGCAATATGTCTTTATTTTCTAATATCTAAAATACAGAAAGATCTAACTTGCTTGAAGGTCAGTGAGCTAGATCAGGGGTCTGTTAAGGTCACTCTAAATTCCACGAGATTATAATTTAAGAAAGTGTCAGGATCGAATCATGTTTAGTAGCATAGGCTTTTCAAGAAGATACACTTGGATTCAAGTCTCTTTTGCAACACTTACTAGGAAGTGCTGCCAGGAATGCTACCAGACATTTCTCATTTTCCGTTTCCTATTTTATAAAGCAAGAATATCTCATAGGGTTATTATAGGAATAAAACAAGATCATGATTGTAAAGCACTTGCATTGTTCCTGGCCCATGGAGACCTCTCGATAAATGTGAAATAGAAAAACAACCACACCCACAAGCATAAAGATTGAAATCAAATGGTCTAAATACTTACCGTTTTTCAGACAAAAAGTTAAACCTAACTAGAATACTCAACTCCAGGCATTTTAGTTTAACAAGTTTGTACTAATGTGTGAAATTGTGCTTGAAGGACTAGTTTACAAACATAATAATTTCCCTTTATGTAGATCAGGGTGTATTTGGACAGATTCATTTTTTTCCATTTGAAACTTAATATGATTCAAAATACATAGTAAAAACAATACAAAATTGTCAGCAGCCTCCAAAAGTATAAAGTGGTGGGAAGTTATTTAATTGGTACCATGCATGTAACTCCGGTGACTGATACCTAAGAGTCCTGACTTGACCACTATGCAATCCATGCATGTAATAAAATTGCACTCATGCCCCATAAATTTATACAGATCAAAAAGCCCCAACCCCCAACCAAGGACAAGGTGGAACACAATATACTTCCGCAGTCTGCATATTGGTACATTTATTCTCCCATCTTTTGGAATTGGATAAATATGCCAACATTCTCTTTTTCCATGTACTAACCAAGCTAATGGTCTGTTCTGGCATTGTCTCTTCCTTTTTCCTCCTTCATAGTTACAGAAGAAAATTGCTAAAACTCATGCCAGTGCTGTGATCTAAAGCAAAGGCCAGCTAGGCTGGTAGTCTAGTAAGTGTCTCTAGGAGTCTGAAAGTGAGGACCTTACTAGCTGGGCCAGTCAAGCTTATGTTTGAACACCTTCTATTTCCTATAACTTCACTTGTTCCCTTCTTATCTAAAATATTAAGTAAAAGAATTGTTTTGCTTAGTGATATCATTTAAGTAATCATAAAGCATTTTCTGATAAGAACTTATAATTCAAGTTGTCCTGGGGATTTTTAAACTATGAATTTTGAAATAATTATGTACTTACAAGAAATTGAAAAAAAGTAGTATGGAGAGGTCCCATAAACCTTTCACCCAGCTTTCCTTCATTTTACATAATTATAGGACATTATAAAACAAGAAATTAACATTGGCACAATACAATTAATTAGACTATGTTCAGAAGGATTTTCAAAGAATGAAAAATTCTCAAGGCTAAGAGGAAATATCTTCTAAGTATTCATGTCACCTCTGTTTGTGTGGACCTCAGTTTTTGCACTTGTCTCATTGAATTGAATGAGATCAACTTGCTGTCTTCTCCATTCTATCCCTTCAGAGCAGGGATCATGCTTTCTTTAATAAGACAGGTGAATAAAGCATGGCCGCTGCTCTGGCATTCATAGGTATTTTTGGTTCAAAAGATGACTAATAGTTGCTTACGTCTGTAACAGGCTTTATAGTTTTCAAAGCCCCTTATACACATTATTGCTACTGAAAATTATTATGGATGAGGGGAGAGAGCATGGGCTTTGAAACAATTGAAATCTTGGCATTTATTAGCGCGAGTCTTGTGACAAGATGCTGAATGTCCTGCCTCGTGTGCTTAATTGTATCCACATAATAGAGTTGTTGTGAAGATTCAGGAGGTAATTTTTGTAATAAAGGACTGAACACAGGGGGTCTGAGAGGTAGATAGGATAAAGGATTTGACTGCCATTTCACACATTAAGACTCAGAGGAGGTAAGTCACTTATGAAAACCATAGAACCGGTGCATGGTAGTACAGCTAAGCATCTTAGGTTAGGTGTCTTCCATGATATCACATCGCCTTTCCCGTAACAGGAAAGTAGATATAAAAGCAAAAGATAACAAAGCAAACACACAAATAAGCAACAACCATAGGGGAGTTAGAGGTTTCCGAATTTGTCCTTATGCGTGGCTGTGGATTCTCTTTGGTATGTGCCCAGGAAATTCTCACTTAGGTGGGGCCTGTGTGACGGGCTAAACTCAAGGTGAGCCATGGTGGGTGCTCTTTCAGTGAGTCCCTGCCAAGTGTTCCTCTACCCTGACATGCAGTTAACACCATGTAGCCAGGAACTGGCTTGCCAAACTTTGCAACAAATGTTTATGCCCTCATTTCCTGGGGAAGGCATGAAAGGATGAGAACTTGCAGCTCTCAACTTACACTATACTCCCAAATTTTCTTTTTAATCAAGAGAGAAGTTGAAATTTAAAGAGACAGAGGGTTTTGGCATCGTCATCACCACCATCATTATTTCCTGTCCATGAAAATAATTTGTTAACAAAAGGGTACATGTAAACATGGAATTTTTTCCTAACCTGAAATGACTGGTAACGCAGTGGCCAAAGTTGCTTCCCAACCTGCCCTAAACACCTTTTATATGCCCTTAAATTCTTCATACTAGAAAGACTATTTTGGAAGTATTCCTTTGACTTATTTAATCTGTTCATTTCATTGAAACGGAATAGGGAATAGTAAAATGTGTTATTAATTTTTGAAGCTGTTGGCCACAAATGTCAAAAGCTCTGGTAGTTTGAACACGGAATTATAATTGGAAACATTACATTTTTGGTGATAGTTTGCAACTTATTGTTTTCCCTTCAGTTAAAAAAATCAAGATTAGAGCTGAAGAAAGCCAGGACTAGAACATTTCTCCGGGATTCTGAATAGTTTCTCTGGTTTTGAGGCCATCCTCTAATTTTAACTCATCTCATTTAGATGAGATGGAGTGAGGAAAGGAGGAAAGAAGGAGAAAAAGGAAAATCTAATCACTTTGATACATCAGAATTGGGAGAGTTAGGATTGAAAGTTACCCTGAGACATTTCTTAATAGAAAAGCTCAGAGTTTACAAAACTCAGGCAAACTTTTAGAGACAGAGGAACAATAAAAAGGCTTGTTAAGTTCTAAATTAGTGAAAGCCCACATTCCTGGAATCATAAAGTATTAAAGATACCCAGAAAGTTTTATTCTTGGTTTGGCTTTGACTTTTTCATCATTTATTACCTAAGAAACAAAAGCATTTTATTTCTATCTACATAGTATAATTCAAATGGAGCTTAAAACACAACAACTCTTTCTCTTGAATTTAAAAAAGATTTTCTGAAAAATAAACCATAGCACACATACAGAAAACAAAATTTGTCATTATGGTAAAAATAACATGTCCATTGGAGCTTCTTGTGTGCCTGTGTTCTTCACTGCTTTGTGTTTTGCCTTGTTTTTTTTCAAGGAACAGTAGTAAACTTTGCTAAATAAAAAGAGTTTTATGAATGCATGTCTCTGCTCAGAAGCACACCTCTGATAGCAAATCACCAAGGATAAGGGCGACAAAGCGTTACAACTACACAGAAACTGGCACAAATGTGAAGGCTTTCCTAGGATATTTCAATGAACATATTCCTTGAACACAGTTTCTTTAACAATTACTATCCTTTAAATATTATAATGTTGCTTATCATATCAATTGTATGAATTGGTTATTATGAAGCCTAGGTTTACATGGCATGTTAGTCTTGCTTCACTATTGACTATGGTAAGATGTTACAGTATTTAATACAAGTACCAAATATATACTAAGAAGAACAATTCTGAAGTGAGATTACAATTTTATCAGTAAATGCATTTTATCTTAAAAGCAGAAATATAAGGAATAAACATTTGTGCTGTGGTTATTCCATAAAATACTAAGGCATATAAAATTAGATACTGAGCATACTTACAATATTTTCCAATAATTAAGATGTAGAAGAAGACGGGACCAGGTGCCATTTCCTTTCTCTTAGCAACTGATTAATAAAAGTGAACAAAATTCCGTCTTGGTTTCTGAATCACATACGGCTCACAGTGGTTGTGTGCTATTTCTGTCTGCAATCTTAGAAGCTACAAAGCAGTCCTCCCTCCCTCCACTCCCATTTCCTTTCTCTCTCTCTTTCCATTCCCTCTTTTTTTCTTTCCTCCTTTCTATTCTCGGGATCTCTCCTCCCCGCCCTCCTTCTCTAAGTGTCCTAATCTCCTTCTTTACACACACACACACACACACACACACACAGAGACAAAGCTGAGCGGCAAGAAAAAGTTTCAGAGGACACACAGGCTGTTCTTGTTCACTAAATATCTTGTTTTATGTTCTGCGACAATCTACAAATGAGGGTGTATACGATCACTGAGAAATGTCTGAACTGATCGAAGATATGCTACTAGAAAGAAATCGAGCTAGAGATATCTCATAAGCAAAAACATATCTTTTCCCCTTATGACATAGGACTAGGAAAAGAGCAGAATTACATAGGGCAAAATGCCTTTGTGGCATTAACTATGGGGCAGGCATTAAAGTGTAATTACAGCAATACTTTACAAACTGTTTGAGTTTGGGAAGTCAAACAATAGTATATTGTTGAAAGAAGAATTCAAAAGAATAAAACTATTTAAAATCCTTTTGAACTTGTGAATTTTGCTACAATGGAGACCCTGAGTGTCACTGCATGTCCTGAAGCAAAGCCATCTGGGCTTGAATTGTAGGTCCCCTGTGACTTTAGAGTTATGCAGGTGCCGAGCCTTGGAACAAAATATCTATGCAACAAGGTAGTTGTGATGACCAGCACAGGGCATAGTGAGTGTCTGGTGTAGGTCCTAGTGCAACACAGGTGATTACTAAATGACAGTCATTCATATAATGATGATTTTTATTATTTGACCAGCAGGGAGAAAAGGTATGAAAATGCAATGAACATGTTTGTAGACTGCATTTTCTTTTAACCAGACTGTGTCATTCTTGTTTTGCAACTTGCTAATGAACTTCTGGAACAAATGGGTAGTAGCCCTTTGACAGGAAGAATTTATTTTTGAGGTTAATGCTCCCTATTAGTAGATACACAAGTAGAATCTGTTTGAATTACATATCTGTATGTCATTGACTTCAGTGTAATAAGCCTATTTTTAAATAGGGGCTAAAAGATTCTACTAATACTGTGTCCTCACCCCATAAATATAATTAATTTCATGGAAAAAGAATTTTAATATAGAAATCTTCACAAGTCCTTATTCATTTAGTAGTAGATTTATTTAGTGAAGACATTGTTCTTTTGATGGACATGCTTATGGTTAACTCAATTTAGTACCATGAAATGTTCACTATTTTTAATAATACTTGAAATATTTGAAGACTATTATGTGAGTGGTTCATGGATTTTTTTTTTTAATTTAGAAACAGTATTTTTTTTGAAGGATGCTGTGGAACATGTCAAAGTCGGTATCAGAAGGGGGACCCATAAGAAGTTTCTTAATAGTAAAATTGAAGAACTTGCTTTGGAAATTGTCAATAAAAAGTAAGCTGTTGATACAGAGGTCTTCCAGGTCATTCTGATGTTATTTTACAAACTTCGAAAATTTTGCCTGAGCGTATGTTACAGATACATGCAATTAGTGGGCCAGTAGCCAGGAAGTACTCGTTAACAATGTATTTTTAATCTTCTCAAATTATCAGAGCAAAATTTCAAAAATCGTCTCTCATTTGATTAAGAATCTATTAGGTTTTACTACAATAGATATTTATCTGAAGGAATAGTTTTCAATATTTGTTTTCTCAGGATGTCACTTCTGTCTTATTTTAGGTAAAGGCAGTGAATCTGGCATATTACTTCTATAGAAGTATTTTGGTGGCAAAACCCCAAAAGTGAATATAGCATACCCTGGCCATACATTGTGGCAGGTACAGTTTGTACTATGGGCTGGAGAATTCCTTAGTGTGAGAGACTGTCCTTTACAATGTAGAGTGTTTAGTAGCCTCTGTGGCCTCCACCCATTGGATGCCTATAGCACTCTCCAGTTACAACAATTAAAGGTGTCTCCAGACATTGGCAAATGTTCCTGAATGGGAAATTGCCCCTGGTTGAGAACCACTGCATTGTAGCAAAAGACTCTTCTAAGTAATGTTTAGGTATTATTATTATTTTTTACCAGGTAACTGAAATAGAATTTCTCTTACTTAAGATTTGAATTAAAGTGCATTTTCTCATTCTCTTGTTTTGCAGTTTGAAGACACATATTGAAGAGTTTCAAAAATAAAGAGATGGTGTATGTTCTTGGCCTTCTCTTCCTGCCCACATTGTTCAATTATAAACTTGCACTCTGGGCCCAATAGAATTTGTGATGTCAGTGCCTCCACTTGGCTGAGCATGTCAGGGATTTCTACCCTAGACACAGGTGAATAGAGGCTGACACCCTTTCTTATCTTTGAATCTCTTCTTAAAACCTTATTGAGGCTCTCTGAATAATAACAAAACCATCTATTTGACCAACCAACCTATTAACAAACTAACCTGGTGAGTCAAGCCAAACAAACATTGTTAACCTGCCTGCACTATATAGATTCACGAGAATCTGTGACTTTTCCATCCTACCATGACAGAAGTAAACCACAACTTTTTTCAGCATCATATATTAAAACTGGGTAATTACACTTGAAGGCTTCTGTCCATGTTTCTGAACCTATTCACAATCACCATTTTTAACAGTAGAAGAACCCATTTTATTATGTGTTTTTTTGATTGCAGATCTGGGAAAGCCCCAGTGCAAGAGGCCGGTAAAACCTCAATAAGAGCTTCATCATGTAGAGATATTCAGGTAATAGTAAACCAACTGTACGTTAACAATATTAAGTGAAATCTAAAGGCTAAAATGCATGCTGCCAAACTGTTCATTCTGTGCATCCATTTCTAGTTGACAGTTGTCAGTTGGGCAAGACCATTGAGGAACTCATCACCTCCATGTCACAGCAAAAATACTAGCTGCTTGATTTAGCATTAAGCAATTCTGAAATAAAACGACATTTAGGGAGTGATATCTAGCAAAATGTGCAACTGGGACAGAGCAGTTAGTAGGCGCAGGTATTTCAGAAACTATTTTATGTAAAATCTAAACAGTTTCACTCTAGATGAAAACTGACCAGAAGCTATTGTCATTTTAGCAGAAAATCAACCATTAAATTGCAAGCCAAGTCCCATGTGGATTTTCACATTGCTCTCTATCCTGTTGAGGGATATAATAGGGACATAACAGAATTTAGTGACCTTCTGCAAAATTGATAATGTGAAGAAGAGGAGGGCAGAGTCAACAAGCTCAACACTCTTATCTATCCATCTATATATCATCTTACACAATAAGTGCAAAAAACTCTGGGCAAAGCTTAGTATTAACCTTGTCTTATTTAGTTCCCTTAAACTACTTAATTGAATATATTTAAGCTTTAGGTTCATTCTATCTAGATTGAGCCTACCTTGCTCAAGACTGATGGGATAAAATAAGTGACATAGTCTGTTGATTGGGTCAGTGCGTGGGATCTGGAAATTAACCTTGCTGTTTCATTTCTGGCAACCCATGTGTTCCCTGAGCAGCCATCTTTTCTTCCCTCACAACCTTAATGCGCATGCTTAGTCATTGCGGTTAAGCTTCAGCTACTTCAGATTTCTTGACTGCACTTCAGCCACTCTGCTATGATAGGAGCCTTGCCTGTAAGCCCACTTACTTGCCTGTGATCTAGCCTGCTCTTCACTCCATGGGATCAACCAACAAGATCTGGTGCTCTTTGCCCTAGCCCAATAATCTCAGTGTTCTCCTCTTTGGGCACTATCTCCTGCTGCTGTTGCTTCATGCTTCATTTAAAACTACCTGATTTATACAAGGGGTATTTCCTACATACTGGAAGACAGAATAAATTAGAAAACTAAAAGTGGTTTGTTCCAGGAGTACCAGTAGAACAGTGAGAGTTCTAGTCCCACTTTTGCTCTTAATTAGACATGTAAATGTGCATACTCAATCATAAGTTACTTATTGGTAAGTAACTTAAAAGCTTTAGTCTTGTTACCTCACTAGTAAAACAAATAGTCAATCTTTTAGATGCATTTTAGCCCTGTCATTTTATGAAATATGATACTCTGCTTTAAGATAATTTATGAATTAATTATGGAGACAGAATGCACATAGCTGATTGTCTGAAATATATGTTTTCCTTCACTCTCAATGAATATAAATTGGTGCCATGAACATAACGTATTAAAGGAAATATGAGAGATCATCAGGGAAACTGGTTTGCAGGACCAGGTAGGGTCAAGTATGGAAGATTTCTTAGAGAAGGAAAGCTTTGTTGTGAGTGTGGAAGACAAAGAAAGACAGATTGAGAGAGAGTAATGGAAACAACATTTCGTATCAAAGACAAGTGAGTGCAAATGCTCAGCATGTGCAAATAGCAGGTCTAGATGGGTCTATGGCCAGAAAATAACATCATTGGTATTGGAGAGCTATGGAGTAATTAGTTGTTGGAGAGTGTCAAACATTAGGTTGATTAATTTATTTTTTATTTTAAAATTAAAATTTAAAATCATCGTATGGTAATTGTACATATTTATGTGATGTCTTAATGCTTGTGTACATTTCATAGTGTTCAAAACAGAGTAATTACCTTCTATCACTTTAAACATTTATCATTGCTTTGTGGTGATAGCATTCAAAATCTTCTTGTATCTTCAACTATATCTTTATTTGCTATAGTCACCCTACTGTGTAACAGAAACACCAGAACTTATTCTCCCTGTCTAAATGTAACTTCTTACTTGTCAACCAACATCTTCCCAGCCTCTGGTAACCACTATTTTACTCTCTACTTCTGTGAAACAAGCTTCTTCAGATCCTGCATATGACAATATTATGCAGTGTTTGTCTTTCTGTGTCTGCCTTCTTTCACATGACATAGCGTTCTCCAGCTTCATCCATTTTGCTATAAATGACAGGATTTCCTACTGTTTTATGGCGGAATAGTATTCCATTGTGTCTATATATGTATATACAGTTTTCTTCATTCATCTGTGGATGGGCTTTTAGGTTGAGTCTATACCTTGGCTATTGTGGATGGTACTGAAATAAACATGGAAGAGCAGATACCTCCTTGACATACTGATTTCTTTTCGTTTGGGTATATACCCAGTAATGGGATTGCTGGATCATATGGTAGTTTTATTTTTAATTTTTTGAGGAAACTTCATTCTGTTTTCCACAATAACTGTATAAGAATTCCTTATTTAATTCCATTGACAGGTTCTTGGAAACTGTGACTTTAAGTGAAATGGCAAACTGCATGCCATAGGAAGTTAACTCTTGTTTATATGTCAGTTAGCCTACCATAAAATTGATTCTGTTACACAGTATGTCCTTTAACCTGAAGTCACAGTTTCCAATAACTTATTGATGCTATAACTTATCGAAGTGAGGACTTCCTGTACTAATTTACATTCTCACCACTGGTGCCTAAGGCTTCCCTGTTCTTCAATTTCTGGGCAATGGAGTGATATGATCAAAAAGAGACTAATAAAGAAAACTAGCTTTATGACCATCTGATACAAAAGAGGAGAAAGCGCAGAGACTCTAGGGAAATGAGACTATTGAGTAACAGAAGTCAGTCAGCTATTTGGTTTGTGTGACTGAGAAGGCATGCAAACACAATACATTACCAGAAAGAACATAATCTTAATCATGGTTAATCATGAACACACTGACATTAGAACAGGGATGTCCAATAGAAATACAGTGTGAGCTACAGATGCAATTTAAAGTTTTCTAGAAGCCATACTTAAAAAGTAAAAAGAAACAGGTGAATTAGTTGTAATAATATATTTTATTTAACCCAGGATATGAAAAATATTACCATTGCAACATGCGATCAATATAAAAATTATTAATGAAATATTTTATTACTTTTTAAAAAACCTTTATTTTAGAATGAAGAGGTACATGTGCAGGTTTGTTACAAAGGTATATTGTGTGATGCTAATGTTTGGAGTGGGAATGAATCCTTTGGAAATGTAAATTAGTTCAGCCACTATGGAGAGCAGTTTGGAGATTTCCCAAAGAACTAACAGTTTATTTATTTATTTAACTATGTTCGAAATTCAGTATGTATTTTACCATGCAGCACAATTTGGAGCAGCCACAGTTCAAGAACTCAGTAGCTACATGTGGCTGGTGGTTACCCCATTGGATGGTGCAGCTCTAGAGGATGGGGCAAGGAGTTGCAAGATTCCATCAAGTTATACTTTATCATATTAAAAATAACCATAGGGTGTCCTACATATAAAGATTTATAGAGCTTCTGATGGTCATATAAGAATAATAGTTTCCATATTTAAGCCAAATTTTAATAAAAATCAGAACAGCATAATTAAAAACAATCATAGGGTTACGTTTTATCATATTTTATCATACTAAAAATAGCCATCGGGTATCACACATATAAAGAGTTATAGTCTTTCAGTAGTTTTTAGACCTGATGGTCATTCAAAAATAGTAGTTTCCATAATTAAGTCAAATTTGAATAAAAGCAATGGGGGCAATGTAAGATTATCAAACTTGATTTTGTCAAATAAAAATACTAATAGCAACAATAAAGGTCCTACCATTTATCTTTTACCATCATTTGATAAATGTAAAGACATTTTAATATCACAAAATTAGGAAGCTATAATGTTCAAACACGGTCCTCTAAAGAGAATGTATTTAGTTTCATTACAAATGACTACATTATCCTTATTTTTCTCATTTTATTGCAGTTGAGTAAAAAGTCCCATAGACCCTATCTTTGGACCACAATTTGGGAACCACTGGTCTAGTTAAGGCTTAGGGGCTCCCTGATAGCACAAGTCCTTTAAAATTGTGGTAGGACACCGTAGCTTCCAACAGAACACATTCTGTTAGCCATTAACCAATGTTTTTAGAGTCATGGTCAACGAATCTAGGCATTGTCTTTGTAAATCTCCCTGTTGGCATCTGTTGGAGCTCCTAAGCCTTAGTTTAAAGGCTACTATCTTGGCTTCTGCTTCAAGACAAGGAGAATAATACATGGTTTCATGTGCAGAGCTAATCTGCCACATTCCAGTGATTGACACTTGAAGAAGCGGGGCTTGTTACCTCTATAATTCTGAGGTTGCCCCGTGGGCCATCTTGGATAAAGGCTGGGAAGTAAGGGTTTCCTCATTTCTTTGGCTCCTTCCAGGTAGTGCCAACTGTTGGTTTGGGTACAGAGTTGGGTTTTTGAAATGCTATGAGAAATATCATTTTCTGACCTACGGTGAACTTTGCAGAAGAGGCCTTGATTAATAAAGTTGTGTTCTTCCTTTTGCTTTTAGAAGGTTTATCAGTCAGTACAGGTTAGATGATCTGTGGTAAAAATATAACCACAAAACCTCAGTTGCTTAGGTCAACAGAAATTTATTTCTCATTTTACGTGACCATCCTGGTTATCACAAGTCAGTGAGGGGCTCTGATCACCATAGTCACTCAGGCACCAGGCTGATGGAGATTCCATATTGAAACACACATCCATGACTGTCAAGGTGGGACACAGGAAACATGGTGAATTCTATCTGAAAGGGATCCACAGCATGTCTGCTTACATTTCATTGGCCTAACTTCAAAGTGATAGGGAAAGGACACTCCAACCCAGAACCTGGAAGGAGGAGAGCTAGAAGTGTTTTGATGAACATACTAAGGATAACTTCAGTCTGCCTTTCTGATCTCTGGGCAGAATACATTTACCTCTTTTTCAAGACAACATTTTGTAAGTTACACTTGGTCACAGTGTCAAGCTCACACTTCAGGATCTCTGGGTGATCCATGGTAGGTGGCTCCTACATGACGTCTAGATGTGGATTCTCTTGATTTAATATCTGTGAACTAAAAAGGTAAGCTATCTGCCCCAATATATGCTCCACAAGAATTATAAATAACTGTAATAACATTCTGATTATAAAGGAGAAGCCTAGCAAATCCTGCTGGGTAGAACAAGGTGAGGGTCCTTAACCTGAGGATAGGATATATTCCTTAATTAGGCTCAGAGACTGTTATCTAGCAGGGCTGCCCAATTCATCCTTTATTGTGGTCCTTTGTCTACACTCTGGAAAATCCTTCCTTTGCATTGATTTGAATTGGCCACATGTAAAGTGAACAATTGGAGAATATGCCTCTTTTGGGCAACAGGGTGGGTAAGTACTGAGAAAAAGAAAGACTGGCAAAGGAAAAGACAAATGCCAAGCAAATGGGTCATTAACTGCTGTATGTTGAATGAGAATATTGTCAAGCTTTATGAACTAGTGTATGTGGAGCTTGTGAGGAACGTGAAATGTAACTGCTATGATCACAATAGCCATTAAATAGAAGTATTAAAAAGCAATTATGTAATTAAGTTTATAATTTTCCTTTGTGAAGACAGATCAGTTTTGTCATCTTACTTTCGTCCTGGTGAAATAACACTCTTCAGACTGTGCTACTGAAATAAAAAGGTGTCGGTATAAGAAATCCTAGTTGTGAAAACAAAAATGTGTCTCCTTTTTCTC
The DNA here is from genome assembly GCF_001604975.1 of Cebus imitator. Lineage (NCBI taxonomy): Eukaryota > Metazoa > Chordata > Mammalia > Primates > Cebidae > Cebus > Cebus imitator. The sequence continues at coordinate 6,879,350 of NW_016107355.1, forward strand.
ATTTAATCTTCTTTTAGAATTATTGGAGTTCAAATTGGAGTTCCTGGAATTTCTAAATGATTTCCCAAATAACTGACTATTGGTCATGTTTGCATGTGATGCAACAGTTACAGGGAATTTCTTGGTGATTATATTTTCCAGAGATTAACTAAACACAATACATAATTGGGTCTGGTTGTAAGAACCGAGTGGAGATAGGTTTTAGAAGTTCCTCATTCCTATCATGTTTACTGCTTGCTGTTCACCTTGTGAAATAGGAAGCTGTGTTTTCTCCACAACTTGCCCATCTATAAACATATTCAGTAGTTACATATTTGCTAGGGTCAAATATCTCTGTTGGAACCAAGGGTTGGAGAGGAGGACATAGCAGCTTCAGTCATGATACAGAGGCTGAACCATAGAATAAAGACAAGTAGAATCAGGGTAGTAAAAATTGGAAACATCAAGAATCAACAGGGCATTAACAAAAGCTTAGAAGACTATTGGACATTATTGAGCAATAAAGTGTAAAGAAGGGCGGGTGGGAGGAGTGTGGGTCTCTGGAAGTGGATGCTAAATGGGCTGATTTCGTGTGCCAGACCTCTTGTGTTTGAGACTATTTTAAGCAGCTGATGGGACATTTTAGACATTGTCTGCTATTGTACTGGGTATTATACTGGTACTATACTAGATACCCAGTGATTGTCCTGGAAGAAAGGAGCCTTGGATGACAGTGATGCATCAAAAGATTAGAAAGAACAGGATTGGAAAGTTGATGAATCTAAGTGTACTTTGTCAAATTAGTCAATTAATGGCAAACTCTATTTACTTGCATCTCCATCATGACCATTATTGGATTTGCCATTTTTTCCCTTCTGTCCAGTAAGCAGTAGCTATTCTTTAACTCCAGCAATTTTCTCAACCTTGTTAACTGTGTCCAAATGCTTTGCAAGGCTCACATCACAGTAGTAATTTACATCCTTCTGAAAGGCTGGGAGAATTGGTACTCCTAGTAAAACGAGTTTCTGAGCAGGGTTATTGTTAAAACTTTGCTTGAACATTAAATAAACAATAAGAAAAAAACCCTAAAGTCCTAAAAATAATCTTGTCACAACAGAATTGTCTTTATCTGCATTAGTGAGTATGCAGCAGAGGAGCTAGTTTTCAGAGAGCTGAACAGTGAGTGGCAGTAAACAAGCACATGTTGCCCTTTTCAAAAACTGCTTCAATGAACATAAAAGTACACAGAGCCTAAAATCAGTGACAAATAGGTTCTTAACACATATGATAATTTGTAGTTTCAAAATTTTAACTAATGAATGAAAAGTATTTCCTTTGGACATTGATTTATACTGTACATTTAGGAATTTAATATACAGTACTGTTTCATTGCAGTAATCATCTTAATTATCCTCTAATAGAGTATGTGTATAGTTCTCCAAGGTAAATTGATTTTTCATTAGATGCTGTTTATTAGATTATCACATACATAGTGATAAAATAAATGGTGCCAATGGGAATTTTTTTAAAATGTGGTTTTATTCTAATAAGAGGTATACATAATTTGTAGTAAACCATACCCATATACTCATGGATGAATTTAGAAAAAATTAACTTTCTATGCAGTTTGAGTTTGCCTTGGAATTTTTGGAAAATCTGTAAGCATATGTGAAGTAAATTTTAATTTAGCTACTTTTTAAAGGTAAAACAGTGTCTTTAATCATATGTTATTCTAAAAAGGAAAACACATATGTTCTTTGGAAAATTGTCTACAGGCTAAAACAAAAAATAACAGTGCTTAAACTTCCCAATATGAAGGCAAAAACTGATTTAGTATACTGATGTTAGACAATTTTTGACATTTAAAAAATGAATATAATACTATTGTTTACTAAAATTCCTCTAAAAAACATTGTGAGGTTCTGATAAGATAGATTTCAGAGTCAGAAGTATTAATGTCTTAATTTTCTCTAATAGTGACTTAAAAGTTATTTTTGTAACAATTTTGGTTTTTTGATTGGACCTCTCAGACAGTCTAGAACAGTGATTCTCACCGTGTGGTCCTGGGAACTGATTAGAAATACACATCCTCAGGTTGCAACTCCAGGGCTGAAACACAAACCCTAGGGTGGGCCCAGGGACGTATGGTTTAACAAGCCCTCTAGATGATTCTGATACACATTCAAGTTTGGGAACTATGGGTCTAGAAAGAGTTGAGATCTTTTTTGTCTCATTTATGAGATGAAAAAATAATAAAAAATATTTGTCCTGAGGCATAGGTCTTGCTCCTTCTTTCAGTGGCTAAATCCAAGTTGCTAAAGAATAACCATCAGTACTGATCATCAGACAAAAACAATGAGAGTTCCTCCGATGGTGGCTTTTGAAGTTGCCCTTTGGAGGACAAACCACAACAATAATGCAAGGACACTATAGGGGAAAAATGTATTTATTTGATTTCCAGAAAAATGTGTTTTGAAAGTTGTTGAAAATTATCACATTGTGCCAGGTGGTAAAAAGAAATCAGGGTGGTCTAGGAGAAGATCAGTTAGTGACTCCAGATTAAGACTGTTTTATCTTCTTAATTGTTTATTGTGGGAAAACATATCTTAGGAAATGGTGAAGTAATTTTAAGAATAAGAAATGTTGTCTTACATCAGTAACACAGGGAGCAATGGAGGAGAATACATATGTGTAGAAGCAGAAAATATGTGTTTTTGCATTGTCTATTTTGAGTGGGAACAACCAGGTCTATTTTAAGGCCCAGTGATTTGAGAAAGTGGTGCAATGAAGACCTAAAGCCAAGCTCCATTGCTGGGACAACACCAGGTCCTATTACATTTTTAACTGTAAATTAACATTTATTCTTAGATTACACTGTTTTAATGTGTGAAGCAAATATAATTGTGAAGGTCTCTTGAATAGGACTTTATAGTTATAGGAGTAATGAATTTTGCAGAATACCATATTGTATCCTGGTAAAATAGTTACTGAACTAGTTTACATAAACTACTTTAATCCAGAAATACACATAGTTCTTAAAGAACCTCTCAGTTAATGTATGCCTACAACTTAACTATTGAATGTGATTTCAATTGTCTCAATGCACTGTGGTTACGAGCTGACCAGATTTGCTTTGTTTAGAAGTAAATAATTGAAGTGCTAATTAAGAATGTCTAGTGTATAAGGAGGTTGGTCTTTTCTGAGTTCCGAACTTTAACTTAAATAATTCTCTATGTTATTTAGAAAAGGCTTCAGAATTTTGCAGTTAAAAGAAATTGTGTGACATGGAATTTACGCTGAAATTGTCTACTTTGAAAAGGTAAGAACAAATAGACTGATGTAGATTTTTTTTTTACCTTAGTTAAGAAATAGTTATGAGACCAATGCAAGAAATGTTATATTCCTTGATTTTTCCAAATTAAATTAAATTAAATCTGGGTGTGTGTCCATCCACATCCCCTTGGCTTTATTCTTCCTTTCCTTGTATGGTCCTGGATGTTCATGGTAGTTAACACAGCTACCACTGCCACTGATTTTTGCTACATGATTGTTGGTGTTGGCATGTGGAGCTCCAGCAATTTCTGGATTGGCCTAGGCTTTTTTTTTTTTTTTTTTAAGAGAAGTTTCTAAAACACAATGAAGTAATTTTTCTCCCTCCCCTAATTAAGTTGAGGTGGAGAACAGAATGGTTTAGTCACTCTTTTAGGACAAGGTGGAGGTGGA
>NW_016107355.1:6883266-6886054 GCF_001604975.1 Cebus imitator
GACCAGGATGGTCTCGATCTCTTGACCTCGTGATCCACCCGCCTCGGCCTCCCAAAGTGCTGGGATTACAGGCTTGAGCCACCGCGCCCGGCCCATACTCTGTGCCTTTTTTTGTGTGCAGACATTAAAGAGGTTTTGGTGCTGACTTGCTGGGAGAAGAAATCTAAGGAATAATGAGGCAGTGTCCTGAATATCCGTCCTCACTTATCTCAGTGGCTCTCATGGGCAGTGATGGGTGTGCTCACTAGTAGGTTTAGATCCAGCAATGCAAGAAACAGGCAAGATCAGAGGACGACACAGATGAGTGGTCTCACCCACCTGCAAGTGTGGGCTAGATTGGTATTGCTAGGGGACTCCGAGGCACTCCCGCTTGGCTATGCCCTGAGTCTCTCTGCCTAGTACTTCCTGCCGAGGTATCGGTATGGTTTTAAAAAATTATGCAATTCCAATAATCTGAATTGGCAAATATCTATGAAAGCATGACATTACAGTTTGTGATACAAATTAAAATTTTCTATATCCATTACCTTTTAAATATTCCATGTAGCTTCCTAGGGTTAAAATAAATGGCTGATCAAGAAAATTAACTGCCTTTTTAAATCTGAAATTTTAATTCTGAAAAGTATAGATTTTTAATTCACTTTATTGAGGTGTGATTGACTTGTAAAAGCTGTACATATTTAATGAGTTTGGGGATAAATATATACCTATGAAACCATAACGTCCAAAGGCATATCCAAAATCTCCTAAAGTTTATCCTATCCCCTTACTATTATAACAATTATTAATTATTATTATCATTATTATTGTGGTAATAACACTTAAGAACTATCCTCTTAGAAAATTTTAAGTATGCAATACAGCATGGTTAGCTATAGTTGCCATGCTGCACATGAAATCTCCAGAACTTATCTTGTGTAACTGAAACGCTGTAATCTTTGGCCATCACCTCTCCGTTTCCCCCACCTGCAGCCCCTGGCAACTACCATTCTACTCTCTCCCTCTATGAATTTGCTTATTTTAGATTCAACATATAAGTAAGATTATACAGTATTTTTCTTTCTGTGTTTGGTTTATTTCACTTAACATAAGTGAAATAAAGTGTCCTCTAGTTCTATCCATGTTATAGCAAATGGCAGGATTTCCTTTTTTCTATTTTCCTTTTTTTTTTTTTTTTAAGGCAGAATCTCTCTCAGTTGCCCAGGCTGGAGTGCAGTGGCATGAGCTTGGCTAACTGCAACCTCTGCCTCTTGGGTTCAAGTGATTTTTGTGCCTCAGCCTCCCAAATAGCTGGGATTACAGGCATTCATCACCATGCCCGGCTAACTTTTTTGTATTTTTAGTGGAGATGGGGTTTTGCCATGTTCGCAAGGCTGGTTTCTAACTCCTGACCTCAAGTGATCTGCCTGCCTGGACTCCCAAAGAAGATTTCCTTTTTAAAGGCTGAATAATATTCCATTATAGATATGAGCCATATTTTCTTTATTTGTTCATTTGCCAATAGACATTTAGGTCGTTCTCATATCTTGGCTATTTGTGAATGATACTGTAATGAATATGGGAGTTCAGATATCTCTTCTACATATTGATTTCATTTCATTTGAATAAATATCCAGAAGTGGGATTGCTGGATCATATGGTAGTTCTATTTTTTAAAGTTTTAGGGAACCCCCATACTGTTATTTTTATAATGGCTGTGCCAATTTACATTCCCATCAATAGTGTACCAGTATTCCCTTTTCTTCACATATTCTTCGACATTGATCTTTTTTTTTTTTTTAAATGATAGCCATCTTAACATGAGATTGGTGTCTCATTGTGGCCTTGATTTGCATTTACCTGATGATCAGTGATGCTGAATACTTCCTAATGTCCCTGTTGGCTATTTGTATGTATTATTCTGAGAAATGTCTATTCAAGTTTTTTACCCTCTTTTAAAATTTGGTTATTGTTTTCTTGCTGTTGAGTTGTTTGAGTTCCTTATATATTTTGGATATTAACGCCTGTTCAGATGTATGGTTTATGAATATTTTCTTCCATTCTGTAGGTTGCCTTTTCATCTCATTCATTATTTCCTTTATGTGCAGAGGGTTTTTAGTTCAATGTAGCCTTACTTGTTTATTTTTGTTTTCTTTTTGCATTTAGTGTCATACCCCAAAATTATCATTGGCAAGGCCAATATCAAAGCACTTTCCCCTATGTTTTCTTGTAGAAGTTTTACAGTTTTGTGTCTTTAAGTCTCTAACCCATTTCGTATGTGGTATAAGACACATGTCTAATTTCATTTCTTTTGCCTGTGAATGTCTTGTTTTCTCAACACCAATTATTAAAGAGACTATCCTTTCTTCGTTTTGTAGTCTTGATGCCCTTGTCAAAAGTTAGTTGACTATGTATGCTTGGGCTTTATTCTCTGAGCTCTCTATTCTGTTTCACTGATATATGTATCTGTTTTTATGCCAGTACAATACTATTTTGATTACCATAACTTTGTAATATAATTTGAAGTCAGAAAATGTGATGCTTCCAACTCTGTTTCTCTTGCTCAACATTGCTTTTGCTATTCAGGGCACTTGGTGGTTCCATATGAACTTTAGGATTGTTCTTTTTATTTCTGTGAAAAATGCCACTGGAATTTTGATAGGGATTGCATTGAATCTGTAGATTTCTTTTAACAGTATGAATATTTTAACGATACTGATTTTTCTAATCCTCTAACCAATGAACACAGGATATCTATTTATTTGCATTTTCTTCAATTTCTTTCTTTCTTTTTTTTTTTTTTTTTTTT
>NW_016107355.1:6886067-6920617 GCF_001604975.1 Cebus imitator
TTTTTTTGATGGAGTCTGGCTCTGTCTCCCAGGCTGGAGTGCAGTGGCGTGATCGCAGCTCATTGCAACCTCTGCCTCCCAGGTTCAAGCAATTATCTGGCCTCAGCCTCCCATGTAGCTGGGATTACAGGTACATGCCACCACTCCCAGCTAATTTTTGGTATTTTTAGTAGAGACGGGGTCTCACCACATTGGCCAGACTGGTCTTGAACTCCTGACTTCAGGTGATCTGCCTGCCTTGGCCTCCCAAAGTGCTGGTATTACAGACATCAGCCACTGCACCTGGCCTTCAATTTCTTTCATGATTGTTTTGTACTTTTTAGTGTGTACTTCTTGTATTTACCTCCTTGGCCAAATTTATTTCTAAGTATTTTATTTTTTGATGCTATTATAAATTGAATTAATTTCTTCATTTCTCTTTTGGGTGGTTTGTTGTTTGTGTATAGACATGTTCTGATTTGTATATTGATTTTATATTTTACAACTTTATTATTTCTAATTGCTTTTTAGTGGAGTCTTCAAACTTTCCTATATGTAAGATCATACCACCTGTGAACAAAGACAATTTTGCCTCTTTCTTTCGAATTTGGATGCCTTCCATTTCTTTTTCTTGCCTAATTGTTCTGTCTAGGACTTACAGTACTATGTTGAATAGAAGTGGCAAGAGTTGGTAGTTTTGTCTTGTTTCTGATCTTAGCAGAAAAGCTTTCTCTTGCTCACTGTTGAGTATGATCTCAGCTGAGGGCTTGTCACATATGGTCGTTATTATGTTGAGTTACATTCCTTCTATAACTAATATTTTTTACAGGATTTAAAAATCATGAAATAATGTTGAATTTCATCAAAGGCTTTTTCTGTATCTAATGAGATGATTATATGATATTTATCCTTCATTCTGTGAATACGGTGTATTACATTTATTGATTTGCATATATTGAACCATCCTTGTATCCCTGAGATAAAGCCTACTTGGTCATGGTATATGATCCTTTTAATGTTCCTTTGTATTTGGTTTGCTAGTATTTTTAATTTTTATGGGTACATAGTAGGTGTATGTAGTTATGGTGCACATAAGGTATTTTGATACAAGCATATAATCTGTAATAGTCACATCAGGGTAAATCAGGTATGCATCACTTTAAGGATTTATTCTTTCTTTGTGTTACAGACAATCCAATTATACTCTTTTTGTTATTTTAAAATGTACAATAAATTATTGTTGACTATGGTCACCCTGTTGTGCTATCAAATACTAGATCTTATTTGTTCTCTCTAATAATATTTTTGTACCCATCAATCTTTTTCTCTTCCTCCTGTCCCCCTCTAATCTTCCCAGACTCTGCTAACTATAATTCTACTCTCTATCTCTATAAGTTCAATTGTTTAAAAATCTTTAGTTCCCCCAAATAAGTGAGAACATTCAAAATTTGACTCTCTGTGCCTGGTTTATTTCACTCAACACAGTGGTCTCCAGTTCTATCCATGCTGTTGCAAATGATAGGATCTCATTTTTTTAATGGCTGAATAGTACTCCATTTTGTATATGTACCATATTTTCTTCATCCATTTGTCTGCTGATGGGCACTTAGGTTGCTTCCAAATCTTGGCTATTAGAAATAATGCGCAATAAACATGGGGGTGCAGATATCTCTTTGATATACTTATTTCCTTTCTTTTGGATATATTCCCAGTAGTGGGCTTGTTGGATCATATGGTAGCTCTAGTTTTAGTTTTTTGAGGAATCCCAATACATTCTCCATAGTGGCTGTACTAATTTAGCTTCCTACCAACAGCAGTAGAGTTCCTTTTCTCTGCATCGTCACCAACATTCATTATTGCCTCTTTCGGGTAAAAGCCATTTTAACCTAAGTGATAATGATATCTCATTGTAGCTTTGATTTACCTTTCTTTGATAATCAATTATGTGGGGCACCTTTTCATATATGTGTTTGCTATTGGTATGTCTTCTTTTGAGAAATGTCTGTTCAGATCTTTTGCCCATTTTAAAATTGGATTATAAGATTTTTTTTCCTATAGATTTATTTTAGCTACTTACATATTCTGCTTATTAATCCCTTGTCAGGTGGGTAGTTTAAACACTTTATTCCATTCTATGGGCTGTTCGTTCATTTTGTTCATTGTTTCCTTTGCTGTACAGACACTTTTTAAGTTGATGTGATTCCATTTGTCCATTTTTGCTACAGTTGTCGTATTTTGTTAAGGATTTTTGCATCTATGTTTACCAGGGATATTGTTTCACTTTTTTTTTTCTTGTAGTGTCCTTGTCTGGCTTTGCTATTAGGGTAGTGTTGGCTTCATAAAGACCTTGGAAGTGCTCTTTCTTCTTTAATTTTTTTGGGAAGACTTTGAGATGGATTGGTTTAATTTTCTTTAAATATTTGGCAGAATTCACCAGTGAAGCCATCAGGTCCTTGGCTTTTCTTTGTTGGGAGGTTTTTAATCACTGATTTAAAGTCCTAACTATGGCCTGTTCAGATTTTCTATTTCTTCATGAATCAGTCTTTGTAGGTGACATGCCATATGAAGATGGTTTGTATATTTGTCCCTTTCAAAACTCACGTTGAAACTTAATTCTCAGTGTGGCAGTATTGAGAGGCTGGGCCTTAAAAAAGTGATTGGATGATGAGAACTCTGCCTTCCTGAATTGATTAATCTATTAATGTGTTAATGGATTAATGGGTTATCATGGGAGTGGGACTGGTGGCTTTATAAGAAGAAGAGAGATTGGAGCTAGTGTGCTCAGCACTTGGTCATGTGATGCTCTGTACTGCTTCAGAATTCTGCAGAGTCCCACCATAAAGACCTTTATCAGATGCACCTCCTTGACCTTGGACTTCTCAGCTTTTAAAATTGTAAAAAAAAAGCTGCTATTCTTTATAAATTACCCAGTTTCAGGTATTCTATTATAAGCCACAGAAAACAAACTAAGACAGTTGGTTGTACATTTCTAGGAATTTCTTTATTTCTTTTAGGTTATCCAACTTGTTGGAATATAATTTCCATAGTAGTCTCTTATTATCCTTTGTATTTCTGTGATATCTGTTGTAATATCTCCCTTTTTATCTATAATTTTATTTAAGTATTTTCTTTCTTTTTGTATAGCTAAGAGGAGTTTGTTAATTTTGCTTATTTTCTTAAACCCCGCCAACTTTTAGTTTTATTGATCTTTTCTTTGTTCTTCTAGTATGTATTTCATTTACTTCTAATCTTTATTTTCTTCCTTCTGCTAACTTTGGGCTTCGCTGTAAAGTTAGGTTGTTCATTAGAGATCTTTCTTTTTTCTGAATGTAGGTGTTTATTGCTATAAAATTCCCTCTTAGAATTACTTTAGCTGCATTCCATGAGTTTTGATATCTGTATATTTCCATTTCCATTTTTCTCAAGATATTTTTTATGTCCCTTTTGATTTCTTCTTTGACCCCTTGGTTGTTTAAGAATACATTGTTTAATTTCCACATATTTGTGAATTTCCTAATTTTCCTCCTGGTACTGATTTCCAGTTTCATACTGTTGTGGTCAGAAAAGGTACTTGATATTATTTCAGTCTTATTAAATTTGTTAAGACTTGTTTTGTGGTCTAACATATGATCTCTCCCAGAGAATGCTCTGTGTGTGTCTGAAAAAAATGTGTATTCTACTGCTACTTGATGGAATGTTCTGAATATGTTTGTTAAGTCCATTTGGTCTATAGTTTATTCATGTCTGCTGTTTCCTTGTTGATTTTCTGTCAGATGATATATCCACTATTAAAAGTGAGGTACTAAAGTCCCCTACTATTATTGCATTGCTATCTATATGTCCTTTCAGTTATATTAATATTTGCTTTATATATTTAGGTATTCTGATGTTGAGTGCATAAAGATTTACAATTGTTATATCCTCTTGATAAATGGACACTTTTATGATTATATAATAACCCTCTTGTCTCTTGTGATAGTTTTTGACTTGGAGTCTATTTTGTCGGATGAATAGCTATCTCTGCTCTCTTCTGATTACAATATGCATAGAATGCCTTTTTTCCAGCCCTTCACTTTTAGCCTATGTATGCCCCTAAAGCCAAAGTGAGTTTCTTATAAGGCAGCATATAGGTGGATCTGAAATAAAATATTTTTAAATCTCTTTTGGCCCTAGAAAAATACAACTTTTTTTGGTAAAATTCTAAAAATAATCCAGTGGATTTAAATTCAATATTAATAACTAAATTATAAAACACCGCTATGGGTAAGCTTCACACCCAGTGGGGAACTGTGGCTAGTGCACAGAGGTAGAAGAGGAGCTGACTTTTATCCCCTAGGGTTGAAAAAGAAAAAAAGCAGGATCATGAGTGGGTGAGAAAAGATCATCCAACTGCTTTCCTGCTCCTATGTGTCCCTACCCTGCTTTTCTAGACCCTGGTACGGCTGGAAAACGGATAGATTCATTCTATTTCAAAGATTCATTGATTCATCCATTCATTCACTTATTCATTTCTTCGGCAAGTCTTGAGTCAGCACTTATCATTTCTCCTGCATTTTGTTGGTTGCTAAAGATTCCAGTAAGAACCAGGGCCATGATTTCTAGTAGCACATTGTTTGGAGAGTGAGTAGGATAACAAATAACTAAAATTCAGTATGGTAAATGCAATGTAAAATGAGAGCACAGCAGAGGGGTCATGGCTGGATGGTGACCTGCAGTTGCCTAAGACTTTATCCTCAGAAAAGCTCCCTGCTTGTTTTAATGCTCTGCTGTCACTCTTTTGAAATTCTTAATAATTTAAGCTTTGAATTTGTATTTGTAAGTCTGATGGAAAAATGGAGCCTGTGTGTGAGCTGAGGAGACCCATGCAATATGTGTGTCTTTTACACCTCACCAATCCATTAGCACATAGCTTTTGCAATGCTCCCGAGGCACAGAATTCTAGCAGATGCACATGCATGGGAGATCAGGGAGACCTACTAGAAGTATAAACTAAGCATGTCAATTGTTAAACTAAGTGCAGTGCAAACAGACTGAGAGGCTCGCTTTCTGTTTGAACTAGAATTGCTTTGAAAGTTACCAGTGGCCTTATTACCAATGACATAGGAACCCTAGCATATCCTGTTACTCCTTTTTCTTTTCTATACTAGCTAACCATTTATGCTGATGATCATGACATAGAAGGAAAGTGAAAAATAGGATTATCCATAGTTCCTTGTTTTTTCAAACCTTCCTTATTTGTCAGTAAACCAAAGGTAGAGAGTATTAGTAGAATGTGCTTTATTAAGAAGTGAAATAAGAACAGTTGAGTTAGTTTTGCACAGTGTTTCCATTGTTTTGCTAAGAACAAAATGTATATTGCTGTGCAAGCTATGAAATACAAATCAAGTAATTGTGGTGATTTTGTAAAGTTAAATATTTCTATATTTGCACTTAAAATCCGCATTGTGCAATCCAAAGATGGACAGCAAAAGTCATTTTAATAGTTTAAAATTTTAATTTTTCTTTACCTAGAACAACATTATAGTGCAAACAAAAAAACGCTGTGACAATTTGAACAATGAGAACATATGGACAGAGGGAGGGGAACATCACACACTGGGGTCTGTCGCGGGATGGGGAGCAAGGGAAGGGAGAACTTTAGGACAAATGTCTAATACATGCAGGGCTTAAAACCTAGATGATGGGTTGATGGGTGGAGCAAACCATCATGGATGGCACTGTATACCTATGTAACAAGCCTGCAGGTTCTGCACATGCACCCCAGAACTTAAAGTAAAATAAAATAAAATAAAAAGAAAAATAATTACCTCCAGTTTAGGTCTAAGTCAATAAAAAAAAACAAAACAAAGAAAACCCACTGTGTCAGAGAGAGAGAGAGAGAGAGAATGGAGAGAGAGGAAAAAGCTTTATATTTTCATACCTTTAAAAAATGCTTTCCCCTTGAGGGAATGTGTTCTCCTTCCTGGTCCATGAGGGGCGTAGTTTTAAGGGCAAGAATTGCCCCACTGCTATCTCTCTCCATCCTGGAGTTTCAATGGTTTATGTTTGAATTTCGCAGGTGTGGGAAGAAACTAAAAGTCAATCACTCCAGCGGAAGTTCCAAGGAACTCCTTTCATTGGCCCAGGGTCTTGGAGAAGGTGGGGGTTCCTTCCAGGATAAAAGTCCGCGTCCACACACCTGGCCGGATTTCCCCTCTGGAATCCCCTTCCACACTCTTCATGGAAGCCTTTCTCTTCTTCTCGTTTCCTTCTCTTTTCTCTACCTAAATAAAATCACCTTTCTGCAACACTTTTTGGGTCCGATATTTACTTTTACCAGCACATGGTGCAGCAGCAGCGGCCCCCCCGCTTATTCTTTAAGACGTTGGAGACCAAGAACCCCCAGGAGCTGTGCCTCACCAGCACTCAAGAAAAAAACCCAGTTACACCCTGCTTTTTAAAAAAGGAGTCCCAAATTTTCATTTTGTACTGTGCCCTGCAAATTACGTAACTAGCCCTGCACTTGTGTGCAGATGTCAATTTTCCTTTCTCCTTTCTTGGCTCTTATGGGTCAGGACAGGAATGAGGACTATAGCCACTTTAAAAATCTTGCTTTCCCCAACAGAATTCACTTAAGACAACTCTGAAAAATGCATCAGTTCACAAGCTATTTGATTGCAGAGACCATCTTCTACCTGAACTGTTTAATATACAGATGCTTCTCCTGTTGTCAAATTGATGTATTTGTTATATCTGCATCTCACTAGAATTTAATATTTTCAAATCTAATTCAAGTGTTGTTATGAATCGCTGAAAGTGGAAGTATAAAAACTTTGCCTAGGGTTGGGGTTTCATCTTATCTGTTAGTTTATTTATAGCAAGTATTAAACATGGCCTAAATATAAAAAGTAAGGAAACATGTCTATTTTCAATAATGTAATCTACAACTCTGAGAAATAATGTATTTTATTGGAGATGAGTGTGTACCATTTTGTTAAAATGTTTGAAATGACTTTTGTTGTTTTTATTCAGATTGGCTGGGAAAGAAGCGTTTATTTTCCTCTGTAAACACTTTCCCTGTATTGCTTAACTGCCTTAGGACCTTATGTTTGACAGCATTCGGCTTATAGTAAAGGCCTTTGAACTGTCCAGTGTGGCTGGCTTTTAGCAGTCATTGACAACTGCTGCATCTGCTCCTATCTAGCATTATAGATTATAGACTAAAGTGAAAAGCTTATATTACATAAATAATAATTTTAGTCATAAAACTAATTACTATAAATATCAGTGACTAACCCTTTTTAATTACTTTACTGTTCAGTTACCTATTTTTTTTTTTTTTTTTTTGTTTGAGTCTCCCTCTGCTGCCCAGGTTGGAGTGCTCTGTTGCCTAGGTTAGCGTGATATTGGCTCACTGCAACCTCTGCCTCCTGGGTTCAAGCAATTCTCCTGCCTCAGCCTCTGGATTAGCTGGGATTACAGGTGCCTGACACCACACCCTGTTAATTTTTTTGTATTTTTAGTAGAGATGGGGTTTCACCATATTGGCCAGGCTGATCTCAAACTCCTGACCTTGTGATCCACCCACCTCGGTCTCCCAAAGTGCTGGGATTACAGGCGTGAACCACCATGCCTGACCCAGTTACCTATTTTTTTTTTTGCCTCCTCCTTTTATTCTGTATTCTTCGATAGCACTCTGCCTTTATTGTTATTGGTCATATCAGGAAACAAATGGTAAAATATTCGCCTACTTGTTCATGTAGTTATTAAATCAAAAATGTCATGAACTACTTGAATCTAATGTATTTTTGGAACAAGAAAATGTAAAAATGAAATTTAAAAATTGTGGATTGTCTCCCATAGCAGTGAATCAGTTAATCATTTGACAATTACCTTGTTTGTTGTGTTTCAAGCACTGGAATTAAGGGTTCCTGCTCACAGAGAACTTTATCTTTTGTGTAGGAGATACATACATATGGGTGGTTGAGCTAAGTGATCAGAGAGGTCCCTGCTGAGGGTTAATATCTGATCTGTACCCTGAGTGATAGATGTGGCATTCTCCTATTTGAAATCTTGCCTTCTCTTGCATCCAGGCTTGCATCTTTCCACTTCTGCTCTCTGGCTGCCAGCCCTATCTCAGGCTCCCTTTTGGCTCCAATTCTCTTTATGTGTATGAACATTTAGATATTCAATGTGTATGGACATTAGATTCTTCAGAGCATGCTTCCAGAATATTTTCATTTCTCAATCTAGATCTGTGCTTCAAAACCTTTTTGGGTAATGAATTTTTGAGAACACAGAAAGAGACAGGTCTTCTCCCCCTAGGAAAAGAACATACTCACAAAATTCACGGAATTTCAGGGGATTAAAGGATGCTCCTGAAGATACTCAGGGCACCCACAGGAGTTTGTGGTTCCCAAGTTGAGCACCTCTCTTTTACTTGCTCTTTTTGGTCAATTTCAATTATATCTGTCGCATTAGCCACACTGAGAACTCCAAAATCTGTGTTTCCACAAAGCTTTAGCTGTGTATACTTGACTGCATTCTAGACATTTCCAGTGCAACTCCCAAAGACACTTGGATTCAGTGTATCCAACAGGAATACACGTATTCTCCAAATCATCACCATTCCTTCCTTTTCTTTCCATTTCTGCCTCCTCCTGCATGCCCAGTGTTGGCAAACAGCAGCACCATTCACTGAGCTGCACAGTTCAGAGTCCTGGATGTCAACCGGCACTTCTCCCTCTATCCTTTCAGATCAAACATCTTCCTATTCCAAGAAGCTGCCGCATCTTCCACTCTTTAGCAATGCTTTGTAATCTCACCCCCATTACCTTTATTCATGCCTTTGATTTCTTTTTAGGATAATCTTAGAGAGTGAAAGTGGGACAGAAATCTTGGAGAATACGGTAAATGCTTAGAAAGACTATTCAGAACAATAGTCTTTCTAATCATTTAGAAAGGTGTGCTTTCTGATTTGGAATATCTGAGTAGCATTGTGGGTCCAGTCAGTTCTCATTAAGAGGAAATCCCCCCTTTTTGTAGCAAATCCCTCATGAAATAGCAAGGATTAAAAAGTCATTACTGCGTAATAGTGTTTTCCTCCTAATTCAAAGACAGTAAGTTTCTTACTGCCTTTACATTGACCAATTAAACAGGTTCACTTCTTTTATTTTCTGTATAGTTTCATCTGTATTGCTGTCTTTTGGAGTTTTCAATATTTTCCTCATGTATTTTAATGTTTAATTCAAACCAGATGTTGGATCCTGATAATTTAGTCAATTCAGCAATTCTATATTCTTTTGGAGATCTTATGGTAGACGGGAAATAGGGAATGCTGATTAGATTTATACATAACGCAATTCAGCAAAGCCATTTAAGGCAAATTAACAGAATGTAATATAAAATGCTGAGATGCATACTTTTTTCATGCATCAATGTGTCTGGCGTTGAGATGAGTAGAAAAAAGTGACTACGCAGATCAGTGATTTTTGGAGTTTCAAGAAAGTGTAAATAAGAAACTGTATGTCCCGGGAAAGAATGTCCACCAGAGGAGACTCCTTTTACTGTGATTCTTCCACCTCTGAGGCGCCCCCTTGAGGGAGAACTTGTGCTCTGATCGTTCCCCTAGGTGAAATGAAATCTCGTCTCCTACGCATCATGTCAACAACAGCAGTTCTGTTTTCATTTGTTTTATAAATATATGTCTTCTCTGTAAGATTGTATTTATATTATATTGTGTTTATATTATATTGTATTTATGTATAAGATTGTTATTTAACACAGAATTCCAGGAAGGAAAAATAAGAAAATCATTATGGACAATGAATAAAGTGACTCTCTACAAAAAAATAGTTTTTGATGGTTTGATTTATTCTGTCAAAAGTCAAAATGTTAAAATTTCATTATAGACAGCATTATTTACATTTACTATATGACTGCATGCTGTGTCTGTTTTCAAGTTCTAAGCTTACAAGATTTTACTGTTTGGGTATCAAGTGAAAAATTCGTAGCTTTAATTTTGCAGAATCATATACTTTAGCAGTGAAAGAAAACCCAAGGATATATTGGGGAAGCCTTCTGATTTGGGAGAGTGAATCACGGTTTTTATATTAGTATTTTATAGATGTCATACGTAAGGCTCAAAAAGGTAACTTATCCAATATGTATCATGACAACAAGTGCTAATAACAATTAGATATTTCAGGTAAATTTGTGTAGATTTTTCATTTTTCAGAACCTATACTCATCATTGAGTGAAGTATGACTGTATATGCTTTTGTAGATCACTGGCAAATTTTGTTCCACAGTTTGATATTAGCAACAACATTGGTATAACTATCTTTTTATTGTCTATATCAGGGATTATCTGTTTTGCAGAAATCATCTTTTTTACCCTAAATTTTTTAATCATTGGCCCATCAATTGCTGAGAGTGGAGTGTTAAAATCTCCAAGTGTGATCCTGGAATTGTCTATTGCTCCATTCATTCTCATTTTTTTCTTCATGCATTTTAAAGTCTGTATCGGGGCATACATATTTATGATTATTATATCTTCCTGATTTATTGGTTCTTTTTAGCATTATGAAACGTCACTCTTTATTCCAATAATACTCTTTGTCTTAAAGTCTACCTTATCTCATACTAATACTCTAGTCTTTCTCATGCCTATAGTTGGCATGGCATTTTTCTCCCAGCTTTTTAATTTCAATCTATCAGCATCTTTATATTTAAAGTACATCTTCTTTTTTCGTTTTGTTTTGATTTTCTGAGACAGGATAGCATACTGTCACCCAGGCTTAAGTGGAATGGTGCAACATGGCTCACTGCAGCCTAGACCAACTGGGCTTAGGCAGTCCTCCCACCTCAGCCACCCGAATAGGTGGAGCTACAGGTGTGTGCCACCACACCCAGCTAATTTATGCTTATTTTTTATTTTTTAGAGAGTACGTCTCACTGTGTTGCCCAGCCTGGTCTCGAACTCCTAAGCTCAAGTGATCTTTCTGCCTCTGTCTCCCAAAGTGCTGAGGTTACCAGCATGAGCCACTGTACCCAGCCTGTATCTCCTTGAGATAACATGTTTTGGTGTTTAAAAAATTTATTCTAACGATCTCTGTTAATTGGAGTGTTTAGGCTAATGGCAGCTAATAGAATTATTGGCATGTTTAGAATCAGGTCTAACATTTTACTATCTCTTTCCTGCTTGTATGTTCCTATATTCCATCTTTCTTGTTTCCTTTAGATTAATTGAATATTTTTAAACTATATTTTAATTTATTTATTGGATTTTCCGGGTTTTTTTTGCAGTTGCCCATGGCATTACAATATCCATTCTTAACGTCTCACAGTCTACTTAGAGTTAATATTGTATGACTTCACAAACAATGGAGAAACTTGGCGACTCCATAGGTCCATTTACTAATTTTCCATTTATTATGTTATAATTTTCATACGTATTATATGTACTTATTCTATAAACCACAAAAAGGATATTATGTTTTTGCTTAAAATCATGTACATTTTAAAGAAATTAGGAGAAAACAACATTTTCTTATATTGATCCAGATGTTTATAGACTCCCATTCTCTTCATTCCTTCTTGAAAATTTGGATTTTTTTCTGGTATTATTTTTCTTTAGCCAAAAGAACTTCCTCAACATTTGTTTCATTGCAGAGCTGCTGGCGATAACCCTGCTAGTTTATTTTTATCTGGACGTGTCTTTATTTTATCTTAACTTTTAAAAAATATTGAATCATTGTTCAAATGTTGTTCAAGTCATTGTTCAAATATGCTGTTCTTTTCTTGGCTGTTTTCAAGGTTTTATCTTTATTTTTTGGTTCTGCGGTTTGACTACGGTATGCCTAGATGTGTTTATCTTAAATTCCTACTGCTTTGGGTTTTCCACGCTTCTTGAATCTGTAAACATGTCCTCCGCAAAATTTGGGAAATATTCATTTATTATGTCACCAAATATTTTTTTCTGTCCCATTTTCTGCTTCTAGGGTTGATCATAATTTATCATGTGTGAGACTTTTGATATGTCCTACACACTGTTTGAAAGTTCCCTGGGATGCCTATCTGGTTGCCAACACCTTCAAATTAGAGCATTTCTAGAAACACCAGTTGAAATTAATGAATATTCCCTTTTTTGCTCTGGAAATTAGAAAGCTGCAAAAGCAATATTAAGGCTCAATCACAGAAAATATGTGAAACATGTTTGATTCCTTTCTACACTTAAATTTTCAGTTTCCATTTTATTAACCCCATAAGTGTGTTACTATTTTGCAAGCCATCTTTAATTGTTTTGGAAGAGCCATAGTATAAAAAGTATGTAACGTATAGTAAGTAAATGCTTATGAAGAAAATGAGAGCCTGCCCTCAAAAACCTTCAGAAAATAATTCCTAATTGCCCAATTAATAGAAATCCATGAGTGCTATAGTTCAGGTGTTTCTTCCCTTCCAAATCTGATGTTGAAATTTGATCCCCATCGTTGGAGATCAAATGAGAGGTGGTTGGGTCATGGTGGTGGATTCCTCATGAATATTAATACCCTCCCTAAGGTTAGGGGCCAGTGAGTTCTCAGTCTATTAGCTCCTGCAAGAACTGATTGTTAGAAAGAGCCTGACCACCTCCCAGCTCTCTCTCTCTTGCTTCCTCTCTCGCCTTGGGATCTCTGCACACTGCCCTCTGCCATGAGTGGAAGGAACCTGAAGCCCTCACCAGAAACAGATGCTTGGTTCATGCTTCTTGTTCTGCCTGCAAAACCATGAGCCAAATAAACCTCTTTTTTTTTTAAATAAATTACCCAGCTATAGGTATTTCTTAAAAAAAAAATACTAAATGAACCAAGACAGTGAGAATCTTGCCAACATTAAAATACAGTTAAATATTCATCTAAGGAGCATTATATGCATTAAAATATTACATTTACTATGTTAGATAAGAGATTAGCAAGCTGTAATCCTGGTCTTAAAAGAATTTAAAATTGAGAGAAAGTTAAAATATACATAAATAATTTTGTAATAAATTTATACAAACAACAAATTTGTGATATAAAGCATGGTGACCTCTGTTTTTATAGATAGGAAGCAAAACTCTGTGGAGTGCAGAGAAGAAATTATAAGGAGTTGGTATTGAGGTGGATCTTAAAGAATGTGTAAGATTTGAAGATTTGGACAAATGGAGAAGTCCACAAGTCACATGGTCACCTACATTATAAAGTTAGCAGAATCTGAGGGTTGGGGGCTGATCAAGAATGTGGAGTGGGTTGTTAAGTTAGCAGAAGAGAATATGACTAATAGAGAAAGAAGAATGAAAGAGATATGCTGCACTGAATACCAGGAACAACCTCACAGTAGGTGGGTAGCAGGGAGCTTAAAATCTTGGGATCTGAGCTAAGTTAAAAACCAAATGGCACCATCTTTTATGAATGTGTTGTTGTAGCAGCTGTTGTTGTGTTGGTGGTAGGGTGTGTGTGTGTGTGTGTACAGTCACAAGAAAGACTAGACAAATGCTGCTGGCAATATACTTAGTACTCCAGCTGATTTTTATTTGCCCCTAGCACCCTGTAATGCTCTTCCATACAAAGGGAACAGTCTCAGTAATTTCTGTTGAATATTCTATTTTGGTTGCAACTAAGGTTCAGAAAAAGAGAAAAAGAAAGAAAGAGAAAGAAAGGAAGTTAAACAAGTAGGTTGGGATAGATTGTTGTAGATTTAAAAAATTTTTTTTTGTATAAAAATAAGGCCGGGCGCCATGGCTCACGCTTGTAATCCCAGCATGTTGGAAAGCCGAGGTGGGCGGATCATGAGGTCAAGAGATTGAGACCATCCTGGCCAACATGGTGAAACCCTGTCTCTCCTAAAAAACAAAAATTAGCCAGATGTGGTGATACATACTTGTAGTCCCAGCTCCTCGAGAGGCTGAGGCAGGAGAATAGCTTGAACCCGGGAGGTGGAGGTTGCAGTGAGCCAAGGTCATGCCAAAGCACTCCAGCCTGGAGCCTGGTGACAGAGCAAGACTCTGTCTCAAATAAATAAATAAATAAAACGTATATGGTTGGTAATCAAAGAATACCTAAGGGTTTATGATGAAAAGTTCTCAGTTATATCTCTCTTTCTTTCTTTTTTTTGAGACCAAGTTTCATTCTTCTTGCCCAGGTTTGAGTGCAATGGCGTGATCTTGGCTCACTGCAACCTCCACTTCCCGGGTTTAAGTGATTCTCCCATCTCAGCCACCCAAGTAGCTGGGATTACAAGAACTTGCCAGTACACCCAGATAATTTTTGTATTTTTAGTAGAGACAGAGTTTCGTCATGTTGGCCAGGCTGGTCTCGAGCTCCTGACCTCAGGTGATCCACCCGGCTCGGCCTCCCAAAGTGTTGGGATTACAGGCATGAGTCACTGTGCCATCTCTTTCAGTTCTCTACTTCCTCTATTGCAGAGATAGCTGTTTTTATTTTTTAAATTTTATCTATTTATTTTTTGAGATTACTATTTTTAAACTGTTTCTTCTAGCAGTTTAACCTACCACCATATACTATGCTCATATTATTACTTGATTTATTAATTTAAATATGATCTATTGGCTTTCTGCTATAATAGATAAAGTTTAGCACACTTTTTTGTAACTTACTAAACTTTCTTCCCCCATACCAATGTCATAATTCTTTTTAATAAATTCCAGTAATTTTTAAAAATTCTTGTTCCATGAACTATGTGTTATAAATCTTGAGTCCTCATATTCTAATGTGACATAACGTCACCTTTTCTTTCTCCTATTCGCCAAAATTTGTATATTTTACTTTCACTTTAAATTGTTAAGGTTGATAAGATATAAATTCTATTCCTTATAATAGTAAGGTAATCCTTATTTCTTTTGAATTTTGCCTAGTAATTGATTCTGTTGTTTGCAAGTGAGTAAACTTCATTTTGTTATTGCTGTGAAATTACTTTTGCTCTGGCCATCAGTATTATATGACTATATTGTCCTTTTAGGCATTTTTAAATGAACGTTTTATTTATATTTCTAATTTATTTCATTGACTTTTTAAAAATTACATTCTGAAGTTCTTAGTAACTTCTCAAGGATAACATCACATCTCTATATTTTTTTTCCCAGATAGCTTCTTCCTGGAATCCTGAATCTTTCTGCTACAGAATTTATAGTCAGTTTATATCTATTTTATTCCTTCATATAATTTTAAGAGATCATAAACAAGAATGAAGATAAATACTTGTGGGTACTCTTCTATTCTGACCTTTATAATTCCTTGACTTTTACTGAAGTAGGAGGATGGATTTTGCTAGAAGCTAAATCCAACCTAGCTTCTTTTTGAATATCTCAGCCTTCTCAAACTTTGTGTTTATGAAACAGAATTCACTTTTCTACCCAGCTCCCACCACAACCTTCCCTTCTTTAAAATGCAAATGTTTTGGAAGAGCCCATATAGCCAAGACAATCCTAAGCAATAAGAACAAAGCTGAGGGTAACATGTTACCTGATTTCAAACTACATTACAAGTCTACAGTAACCAAAACAGCATGGTACTGATACCAAAACATATATATAGACCAATGAGACAGAACAGAGACCTCAGAAATAATGCTACAAATCTACAACCATCTGATCCTTGACAAACCTGACAAAAACAAGCAATGGGGAAAGGATTTCCTATTTAATAAATGGTGCTGGGAAAACTGGTTAGCCATATGCAAAAAATAGAAATTAGACCCCTTCCTTACATCTAATACAAAAGTTAACTCAAGATGGGTTAAAGACTTAAATGTAAAACCCCAAATCATAAAAACCCTAGAAGAAAACTTAGGCCGTATCATTCAGGTTGTAGGCATGGGCAAAGACTTCATGACTAAAACACTAAAAGCAATAGCAACACAAGCCAAAATTGACAAATGGGATCTAATCAAACTAAAGAGCTTCTGCACAGCAAAAGAAACTATCATCAGAGTGAGCAGGTAACCTACAGAATGGGAGAAAAATTTTTTAAGCTACCCATCTGACTAAGATCTAATATCCAGAATATACAAGAAACTGCAACAAGTTTACAAGAAAAAACAACCACCTCAAAAAGTAGGCAAAGGATATGAACAGACACCTCTCAAAAGGACAGCCAACAAACATGAAAAAAAGCTAATCATCACTAGTCATTAAAGACATGCAAATCAAAAGCACAATGAAATATCATCTCACACCAGTTAGAATGGCAATTATTAAAAAGTCAGGCAACAACAGATGCTGGTAAGGCTGTAGAGAAATAGGAATGCTTAAAACTATTGGGAGTATAAATTAGTTCAACTGTGGTAATAAGCAGTGTGGCAATTCTTAAAGGATCTAGAACCAGCAATACCATTTGACTCAGCAATCCCATTACTGGCTATATACCCAAACGATTTTAATCATTCTACTATAAATTAGTTCAACTGTGGTAATAAGCAGTGTGGCAATTCTTAAAGGATCTAGAACCAGCAATACCATTTGACTCAGCAATCCCATTACTGGCTATATACCCAAACGATTTTAATCATTCTACTATAAATTAGTTCAACTGTGGTAATAAGCAGTGTGGCAATTCTTAAAGGATCTAGAACCAGCAATACCATTTGACTCAGCAATCCCATTACTGGCTATATACCCAAACGATTTTAATCATTCTACTATAAAGACACATGCACACATATATTTATTGCAGCACTATTTATAATAGTGAATACTTGGAACCAACCCAAATGCCCACAATGATAGACTGGATAAAGAAAATGTGGCACATATACATCATGGAATTCTATGCGGCCATGAAAAAGAATGAGTTCATGTACTTTGGAGGGACATGGATGAAGCTGGAAGCCATTATTCTCAGAAAACTAACACAGGACCAGAAAACCAAATACTGCATGTTCTCCGTCATAAGTGGGCGTTGAACAATGAGAACACATGGACAAAGGGAGGGGAACATCATATACCAGGGCCTGTTGGGGGTTTGGGGGAAAGGGGAGGGAGTGCATTAGGACAAATACCTAATGCATGCAGGGCTTGGAACCTAGATGACGGGTTGATAGGTGCAGCAAACCACCATGGTTCATGTATACCTATGTAACAAACCTGCATGTTCAGCACATATATCCCAGAAGTTAAAGTAAAATTAAAAAAACAAATAGAATAAATAAAATAAAATGCAAATATTTTTGGAATGGATTAAATTTCTCTCAATGTCAAGCTGCTTTTTTTTGAGACAGAATCTCCCTCTTTCACCCAGGCTGGAGTACAGGAGCTCCATCTCAGCCACTGCAACCTCTGCCTCCTGGGTTCAAGTGATTCTCCTGCCTCAGTCTCCCAAGTATCTATGAATACAGATGTGCACCACCACCCCTGGCTAATTTTTGTATTTTTCATAGAGATGGTATTTCACCATGTTGCCCAGGCTAGTTTCAATTCCTGGGCTCAAGCGATTCTCCTTAGCCTCCCAAGGTGCTGGAACCACAGGCATGAGCCACTGTGCTAGCCTCAAGCTGCTTTCTTATGCCTTTTTCTCATCTTACTTTTATAAAGTCTTAGGTAAATCTCATCAGTATCCTAGTTTCAGTTACCATCCATTTGCCATTAAGTCCCGAGTATGTATGTCCAGCTAAGATCTCTGTTTTGAGGTCCATACTTGCCTACCAGAAAGATCCTTTCTCAAGCTCACCAGTACCCTGACATCAGCATGCATAGAGCTCAACATTATCTTTCCTCCCAATTCTTTTCCTCTTGTGGTTCTTGCCTTATGGCTTCCTCAAGCCAAGGATCTGGGAGTCACTCTTGATGCCTTTCTTTTTCTCACTTTCCCCATCTCACCAATAGTTAACTGCTATCAAATCTATCCATAAAGTTTTCTAAAGTTCATTACATTTCCTAGTCCCACTATCAGCATGTTAGCTGATGCCATCATCTGAATTATTTCTGTAGCTTCTCAACTAGTTTCACAGGTAAACTCTGTTTACTTGTGCCACGGACATCTGTTTTTCTCCATTGCTCTGATCATCTTTTAGGATATTTTCCTTTAGGAAAATAGAAAAGAGCCACAGATGCTCTTGCTACATACTTTCACATCATCCCAAGTTTTTCCTATTCATAACAGTATCTTATTTTGTTGAATAATGTTTTCCTGCATCCTATTCTATAAACAAATTAAAGCTGTGCTTATCTAACCCAATGTTGTATTTCTGGTGCCTAGCATAATGTCTGAAGGTTAGCAGGAGCTTAATATATGTTTCTGAGTGTTGAAGAATTGAATGAATGTCATGCTTAGTATTTTTTTAGAAACACTTTTCCCATTTTGATCTTCCCAGCACATAAATATCAAATAAATTTAATCACATCCCAAGAGGCAGCTTTTCACTATACATGTCTCCTTTGGTTATTAAAACATCCATTTTCCTTAATTTCATTTTTGAATGGAATTTTATCTTTCATTGCTTGTAAAACATTTTGTACTCTCATTTTTCTGCTTCCTACTTAGCAGTTCTATGAATGTGTACCATTTGCTATTCTCCAGGGCCTCCTGGTTTCTCAGTACTCTTTTGTAGTAATCAAGCCATGTTTTTTAATTCATGCAGACAAGTGTTCAATTAAAAGAATAGTAAAAGGTTTTATCCGCTAAAGCAAACATAATTGAATAGAGACAAAAACATTGCAAATATACCTGAAAATTCAGGATATACATTAGTGAACCTTTTAACCCTTGAATAAGTATCCTAATCAAGCATATCCTAAATACATACCATTTAAATTCTAAAACAGAAACTGTCTTGGCCATAAATTTAATACATTGAATCACAAATATGTGATGTCATGGTGACCAAGTCATTTAATGACTCTTTACATAGTGATAACATATTCAATTTTTTAGTGATAAAACATTTAATTTTTGAAGAGTTCATTTAAGCAAGTAGCAATTAATGAATTAGATAGCTCTAGACCACAGGTTGTTTGGGCTTCCAGTGAAGGAGTGTGGGAGGAAAGGCTTTTATAAGGTGAACGTGGAAGCAAGGCAAATAAAATATTTGATTAAAGTGGAGCAGTTGCCTCAGAATCCCTAGTTAGAGGTTTGTTGGCAGTCTCTAATTGGCAAAACTTAAGTTGCATTTTCCTAGGATAGAACTGTTCATGCTGAATTGGGTTTTAGCTTGCTTAGTGGCCTAGCTTGCTTAGTAGCATGGATGGAAGCACAAAGAATACAAGAGAATATGTGTGATAAAGAGGTAAAGAATAGGATGGTTGATGAAATTTCTACAAAATAATCCTTGTTTTTATTCCAAATAGTAGGCAAAGGCCTTTGGTTAGATCTAGGGGTTGGAGGGAATGTTAGACAGTGGCTTTTCTTCCTTAGTATTTAGCATTGTACTTGGCTAATATAAATTAAATTGTCCCTTTCACCTCAAATTCATTTGCTGAAGTCATAACCCCCAGTACCTTGCCATGTTGCCCAGAATGTGACTATACTTGCAAATAGGTCATTGCAGATGTAACTAGTTAAGATGATGTCACACTGGAGTCAGGTGGGCCCTTAATCCAATATGTCTAGGGTAGTTATAAAAAAAGGAAGTTTGGACACAGATATACAAAAAGATGGTATGAAAAGACATAGAAAGAAGATGGTCAAGCCAGGGAGAGAGATCTGGAACAAATCCTTTCTTCATAGCCCTTGGAAGGAGTCAACCTTGCTAGCACATTGATCTTGGATTTTTAACCTTCAGACCTATGAGACAATAAATATTGTTGTCTAAGCCTCTTAGGTCTAGGCAGTCTTAGGTATCATGGCCATGGTAGTAGGAATTTAAAATTTGGTGAATTAGTAAGTGGATAAATGAGTAAATAAATGTATGAATAAGTGAGGTGGGGGCTGGGGGAAGATCTCAGGGTTGAGGAAAACAAGAAAAATTTTGGTCAGTTGTTAAGTTATCCCAAAGCTTTGAAATAGTTCTTGGAGTTCAGTAGTGCTTTGGAGAGAACAGTAAATTTGAAATTCAAATGAAGATACATGGAAGGAAGGTGGTAAATTAGTGGCTTAGAAGTGATGAGATGGAGCAAGGCAAGAATAAACTTATTTTCCTGCCCCACTGAATTAAAGGGGAATTAGAAAAGGTGAACATTTAATAATGTGAGCACTTGAGGATATGGTACAAAAAATTCTCATTATCTGCTGTTCTAGATCTCATGTACATTGACAGTCTTTGAAGTGCTCGGCAAGCTCTCTTTTAAGCTACCAGCATCCACATAACAGCTGATGTCACGTCAGGAGCTCAGGGATGTGTATGCATGCTAATGTTTTTTACTTTGATAATTCTGGCATTTTTCAAAATAGGGTCTTTGGATATTTTCCAATTGTCTACCTTGATAAAGTGAATGTTTTCAGATTTCTTTCCTCACCTCTCCTTAGGTGCTTTGAACACACAGCGATATGCTATAGAAGCCAAGAAGAAAATGCAAATGCCTTCTCCGTAATAAATGTCAGAATTTAGTCATTATGTTTGAAATATGTCTCTTATAGGCAATATCTATACACATGCACAACAGGTGACAATGGGGGCACTGCTTTGCTCTTAAAAATAACACAATATTAAAAATAAGACGCTTTGTTAGACATTTATTTTTTGTTATATATACATTTTGATTCCCATAGGAAATATTTATAAAATGGTGTTCTGTCTTGGAAAAGCAGGTACCTGGTGTTCACACTGCAGAAAGGATCCTTTGTGCATCATGATAGTCTCAGGGAGGTCAGTGGGCCCTGCAACACGGTGCTCCTTGAGCTTTGAAGAGGCCACAGGCTAGATTCCCAAACACCTGGAGCTGTGGCTCTTTACTGGGTTTGGATTCTCCTTTTTGGAAAAAGCTTCCCATTTCTTCCACTGGCAGTTCTTCCACTATAATTTTTATGCTTCTAGTGCTTTAGAGCTAATTTTTAAGTTAAATTTATTTATTAATAATTTATTAAGTTAAATAACTTAAATAATTTATTAAGTTAAATAAATTATTTTAACTTAAATGATTTATTAAGTTAAAATTATTTATTAAAGTCACACAATTGACTCCTATCCAGGGGGATCATACAGAGTACATGCGTTAGTGGGCTACTTTTATGGTGGACTCATTAGCCTGGGTGGTAGGTAATCTATGAGAAGATTATAGAGTTGCTATCCCACTGCTTATGTTGGTGCAAGTAATTAACATGGATTTCCTACTCCAGGAAGTTGTAGGGGATCAAAATATGCCACTCCAAAATGTGTTACCTTGACATAAAGATTATTTTGAGCTAGAGTCAAATAAGAAACAACAGATGAAGAAACCTTTCCAGAGTTTCCCTTATTTAACTAAAAGCAGAAATTTCTGAGAAACGGGAACCACCATAAATTATCTCTCTTGGGAAATTTTTATGACCATAAAAAAAGATGGAAAGGCAGTGCTGAGATGGACCTGCATAAACAAATCTTACGCTGCTTCCCCAACACAATTACCTTCCCACAGTTTGCCACCTTTGAAAGCCTAAAGCCCTTGACCTTTGTCTTGTCACTTTTCTATAAATTTCTTGTTTTTTGCTAAGAGGTTATATAAGCCGAAGTTCTAACCACAACTTTGAGTTACTCATCAATGAGGTTTCTTCCATGTGATGTGCACTACACACATTCATAAACTGTTTACTTTTCTCTTGTGAATGTGCCTTTTGTCAGTTTAATACACAGGGCTCCGGCCAGTGTACTTAAGATGGGTAGAATAAAAAGAAAATGTTTCGTCCCTTCCAAAGTCATCTAAACCTATTTCCTCCTCTGCAGAACTTGTTGAGCTGCTAAAACACATCTTTAACAAGTGGGATAAGGATAAATATGACACACCACCCAAGCCAGGAAACTGCCTTCTCTTTAAGACTTTCTCTCAGTTCCATGTTGCTATTCAACCTCTCACTAAGTCATGTTCCGTGGTTAACTTTTTTCTTTTTTTTTTTAAGCTCTCCTAACTGAACTGTGAGCTTCTGATTTGTAGCCTCTTGTCCAGGAGTAGGCTTGTGCCTATTTTCCACCTGTACTTCTCTTTCTAATCAGGATAACACCATTTGCCTTAGCCAGTTCCATGAGCTCAACCTAGAGTCTCTTAGGCAAGGTGTTTTTATACATTCCAAAAAAATTACCAAATGGCTAGACACATATCAAACATGAAGAAATACAAAATGGTGCACACATAATTAGTTGATGGGGACTGCCTTACCATTACACACTACCTAAACTCCAATTACATTAAAATAGTTAAGAGTTTGACAACCAGATGGGGCAATCAGGCCATTTTAGAACCAAAGCAAACCTGGTGAGAAACAAATAGATTGTTTCTAAATATCAGTTTATTAATGTTATTAGTGTTTATTATTCTAGCTAACATTTGTTGAGTACTTACTCTGTGCCAAACACCAGACCTAAATGCTTTACATTTAACAGTAATTATGGGGATGATATTATTATATCTATTTCTCAAATGAAGAAACTGAAGCTTGAATAAATTAAACAAGATGTTCCAAGTCACAGCATTTAAATGCCACACAAGTGGTTGCGATTTGAACCTGGATCTATCTAAATTTGCAGTATGTGGTCTTTACAGGGGAGATGCCCGTTGTCCTTATGTTTGGGAAATGGTGGGGCCAACTGCTTTCAGAGAACAAATGTCAGAGAGCAACTTGCTGAGAGGATTCTGCCAGTAATTGTCTCTAAAAGCAATGTCTTTATACCTAGTAATGGAATTGCTGGGTCAAATGGTATTTCTGGTTCTAAATCCTTGAGGAATCACCACACTGTCTTCCACAATGGTTGAACTAATTTACACTCCAACCAACAGTGTAAAAACATTTCTATTTCTCTGCATCCTCACCAGTATCTGCTGTTTCTAGACTTTTTAACCATGATTGCTATTCTAACTGGTGTGAGATGGTATCTCATTGTGGTTTTGATTTGCATTTTTCTAATGACCAGTGATGATGAGCTTTTTTTCATATGTTTGTCAGTTGCATAAATGTCTTCTTTTCAGAACCGTTTGTTCGTATCCTTTGCCCACTTGTTGATGGGGCTCTTTGTTTTTTTCTTGTAAATTTGTTTAAGTTCCTTGTAGATTCTGGATATTAGGCTTTTGTGAGATGGATAGATTGCAAAAATTTTCTCTCATTCTGTAAGTTGCGTATTCACTCTGATGATAGTTTCTTTTGCTCTGCAGAAGCTCTTTAGTTTAATTAGATCCCATTTGTTAATTTTGGCTTTTGTTGAAATTGCTTTTAGTGCTTTAGTCATGAAGTCTTTGCCTATACCTATAAATCATTCTACTATAAAGACATATGCACACGTGTGTTTATTCCAGTACTATTTATAATAGCAAAGACTTAGAACCAACCCAAACGCCCATCAATGATAGGCTGGATAAAGAAAATGTGTCACATATACACCATGGAATACCATGCAGCTGTAGAAAAGAATGAGCTCATGTCCTTTGTAGGGACACGGATGAAGCTAGAAACCATTATCCTCAGCAAACTGACACAAGAACAGAAAACCAAATACTGCATGTTCTCACTCATAAGTGGGAGCTGAACAATGAGAACACATGGACGCAGGGAGGGGAACACCACACACCAGGGCCTGTTGGGGGTAGGGGGCAAGGGGAGGGAGAGCATTAGGACAAATACCTAATGCATGCAGAGCTTAAAACCTGGATGATGGGTTGATAGGCAGCAAACCACCATGGCACATGTATACCTATGTAACAAACCTGCACATTCTGCACATATATCCCATAACTTAAAGTAAAATAAAAAAAAAAAAGAAAAAAAGAAAACAGGCACAAAGAAAGTCTGGAAGATAAAGGGGAGAAAACAAAACAAAACGATCTCTTTCTTCAGCTTGCAATTCAGCCTTCACTTAACACTTCACTACATTCTTAGAAATGTTTCTTATAAAGTTGTTTCTAGTTTTAGGTTGATTCTCCTTTTCCCATGTTTTTTTCACAGCCTATGACAACAGTTTGATCTGAGGCAGTGATCTTTGCCTTACCACTCCTACTCCTTAAGAATAAAGGGACATCAGAAGTTTCCTTCTGCAATGATTACATAACCTACCCCTGTCCCCAAAAAGAGTACAAACTCACATGACCCTGGTTATTATTCCCATGGTGATTTTAGAAAGAATTTATTAGTGCATATGGAAGTGTGCATGCACATTGGAACAGCAAAGATAAAACATGATACATTGTTGTTAAGCTTCAAGTCTCTTTATATTCTTTAGTAATTGCACAAGAGGGCAAGAGTCACATGTGACACTAATAACAGAAGATCATATTGAGTAGTGTACCCGTTACAATGCTGTGAGTTTACATTATTCATTAAAAGACTGCATATGAGAAAATACTGATTTTTATAGGTTATTTCCAAAAGGAGTCAACTCCATTTTAAAAATGCTACCGTTTGGGGGTCTCCCCATTTCAATGAAAGGATTATCTGAAAAGAGCACATATTATTTTGTTCATAAAAATCTCTGGTGTGTTTTGTTTGGCCTTTTCTAACCACTTCACTTAGTAAATTGGTTTTTGTCCAAATGTTTCATACATGCTGTATTATTTGACCATCTGTTGAATTTGACACATTGCTTTTCTGAGTTTTATTTATTTTTTAAAAGTTGTCTCTCAGTGAGTTGCTCATTTTACTTCTTATACAGGTACTCACGTTGCATGTGAAATAAAGACCACCTGCTGTCTTTTAAAAGGTCAGCATATTTCTGTCTGAGAAACAGTCCCAGCTTTTATATAGTACGTGTTTTCATGTACAGCTGTCAGTCCTGGGTGATGGATTGCAATGAAAATTGGTCAGTACAAAATGGCACAAGTGACCGAAGAACTTGGTGGATGCGGCACAGAGAGGAGAGCATGAGATCACAAGCTGGAGAAAGCCAAGTGAGTTAACATTGAAAGATGAGAGAAACAAGTACCATAAATTCAGAAGATGAAGCTGAAATCAGAGTCAAGAGATAGTGACATCAGAGCCATAGGCTCATGGAAAGACTACTGAAGAGTTGTAGCAGACGTTTGGAGGGGCTGGTACAATTCAGACA
Organism: Cebus imitator; assembly: GCF_001604975.1. Lineage (NCBI taxonomy): Eukaryota > Metazoa > Chordata > Mammalia > Primates > Cebidae > Cebus > Cebus imitator. The sequence continues at coordinate 6,911,157 of NW_016107355.1, forward strand.
GAAAGATCAAGGAATGGGATCTAACAGAGCAAGAATATGGAGACGTGAGAGTCTGAGAGTCTAATAACAGGTGGTGGGTCTATAACTGTGTCTTAGAGGAATATAATTCCTCATCTCTGGAAAAAGCAAGGATGATGTCTCAGAATCAGGTAGTACTTCCTAGACTAGAGAAAGGCATAACACTGAGGTGTTTTGGGTAAATGGTTTCAATAAGGGGAAGGTTAAGTTCTCCTGGGATGTTGACTTCTTGACTGGCATATTCTGAGTAATATTGATATAATACTGGTAGTTGGTAAGGCTTACTTGGGAATTATGACGTAAAATAAGTACTAAATGACTTGTTTGGGTACCAGATACCAGCTAAATTGTCCATGATCCAGAGTCTCAGATATTAATATTTACCAATCTTCTAATAGCATTATTTGGTTTTGCTTTCCTACAATCTTAAAATGCATCTCTGCTGTAAATAAAGAGAAAACCATGAATGACTATAGATATTCCAGTTTGAGGCTAGTATTCTTATGAAAATAAGCAATCCATTTTCCCAATACAGCCCATTCCTGCTTAGCACTCATAGCCCTTGCTGTGTCAGAAAACTCCAGTTTCTATGGCAAGATCAGAGTTGCCAACCACTTGCTAAGGTCAGTAACATGATTCACCGAAGCAAACCCGGAGATTCTTGGAAAGGCTAGGTGCTGATTTATGCAGTTGGTCTGATGACAGACACAGCAGATAGCTCAGAAAGACTTTGGAACACTACATGTGGATTTTTCCACAAAGAGGAATCGTTCTTGAAAAGTTTATTCAGTATATTGGACATGGTAGTCTTCTTCCCTATCAGGGATGAATGCCTCCATTGATCTGTGTCAAAAGACTAAATCCAACATTAGTTTCAGAAATCTGAAAGAGCAGGGCTTTAAAAGAGGTACAAGTGTTTTCTTCTTTTAAGAGTTACTTGAAACTCTGGCAAGGGTCTTGAATTATAATTTGTATAAATTGGGATGCATTCATGGAAAAAGAGGCTATTGTGCAAACTACTGGGATGCAGGGATACTGACATAAAAATGAGTAAATTTAGACTTTACTTCTCCTGCTGATTGAATTTACTTGATGAGCTTAGATGAATCATGTAATGTCTTTGTATCTCAACTTTTTCCTTTGAAAATGTAATAAAGCTGACATACAGTATAAATTAAGGGTTTGTTTCTAGTCCGTAGCTCTTTGGATATTTTGTATGTACTTGTGACATTGCCTGTCCTCCAGATAAATTCCTTAATAAATCAGATTTTGGAAAAATCCGACATGAATATGGCAAACCCTGTCTATTTTTTTGTTTGAAGCCGATTTATGACAGATATGAGGTTTGATATTCATTGCCTTTTCTTCTCCCTAAAAAACCAATTTTTTGAAACAAATCAGAATTGCTGCTTGTTTCAAGTTATTTTTCAAGAATTTGAACTTGCTCATTGCATTTTATTCTAAAGAAATTGTGCTTTCAAAAGCCCTATATATTTTACAATTTTTTTAACAAAATATTGTTTTTCAGATTAAATTTGTGAGCCTTTTAAAATTTTAAAGTAATTGACCCTGAGACCCCTCTCCCAATTTAAACTAAGAAGATAAAATTTCTCAAAAATTATCTTGAATAAAATTGATAATAAAGGGTTTTATGGAGCTTGCCTCAGTTTACCATTAAAACACTAATTCAGATTCTATTGTTAATTTCAGAATGAGGAGATGGTAGAAAACAAGGCAACATTTATTGCCAGAAGATATCTTTAAATTACATCATTGATTGAGTGGATTATTTTACTTGTGTAATTACACAAGTTTAATTATACATATTTCATTAAATAAAATTAATTAATCAAATTAATTAATCTAATTACACATATTTAATTAAATAAGAAGCTGGATTTCAAACTTGTCTCCTTAAGGAATCACCTGGGGAACTTACAATGGATGCACAGGCAGGTCTTTCCTCCAGATATCCTGATTCAATTGATCTAGGTTTGGCTTTGGCATCAGGAGTTTTAAGAGCTCATCATGCGATCTTAATAGTGCAGCCACTGATCTGGAGATAGGATTTGACTGGGAAGCAAAAGACATCAGCTTCATTAATAATCTCCATTAAATAGTAGAAAGTACCTGAGGATAAGACAGAAGGCAAACACTGAATTTACCACACCACCTCTAGCTAAGATGAAGCTTCATGATGAGAGATTAGGTTTCATTTTTCTCATCTAGAAGATCTGACCTTGCAAAACATTGTCTTGGATTGAAAGTGATGAAATTGTCATAGCTTCTGGAGGGGTTATCTGACTATTTCCCTAATGTGTACATTTTCTTTATTATAGTAGTAATGGATAGAAATAAACTCTTGACCTTTGAAAATCCAGTTCTTTTGGGGCAACAGCAGCACAATGTAATACAAAATAAAAACATCTGCTAAGACTCCAGTGTAATTTCTCTTTCAAAACGTTCGAGACCAATTTTTCTTATAAGTATAATAAAAAGCCTTGCTTTCTCATGAGTATTGAATATTTAAAAGGGTCTGGACAGATTTTGAAAAATTTCTAGAGAAAGTTGAATTGACTTTTATAAAAGTGTACTCATTCAGAAAATATACTGGCCAATGACATGTCTAAACATTTCATTTTCTAATAAAAATATGAACTGCTACCCTAGAAAATGAAATAGGAAAGACAGCATAAATCAGTGTTTCAGTGATTACAAATGTCATCTAGGTGCTGTGTCCTGTCTGTACTTTGATGATTGGCTGTTATCTCATCTTGTAGTCTTCCTGCATGTAACCAGGTAAGATGATCAGTACTAGTTCCCAGGTTGGAGAAATTTGAGGTTTAGAGTAAACTGTGATTGAGGATAGCTCTGGAGGTGATGCTGACACCTTCTGATTACAGAATCTATCTCTAAGTTGCTTTAGAAAACCTTATCAGGATAACTTTTCAAGATTTCTTTGGCTGACAATTAAAAGAAAACATTTTTCTAATATGTAATTCAGAAAAAATTCCAATATCATCAAACACGTTCCATATTGAGTGGACTTGGTGGAAGATTACATTAATTCATGTAATAAAACAGAAAAACTATAATTAAAATCTGAATGAGGAATAACATACAATAATGCAAGATGGTAAAAAAAGAGTTTAAAATATGCAGGTCATGGTGTTCTACATAGTTACTAAAGTTGAGCAACAGATTTGGTTCGAGGTTTCCTGGTTTTCAAAGAAAAACGATCATAAGAAAAAGATTACATATTTTTATGTCATCTCTGAAAGGAAAACACACTAGTTCTCAGGGAAAAATTCACATTGTTCTCAGAAAGGCAGACAAGAATAAACTCTTCAAAAATCATTATCCGGGGGGGAGGGCTGAACTGTTCTATGTCCTCCTCAGTCAGTAAATTCCTTAAATATTTAGAGTCCGCTACTCCTGTCAACAACTTTGAGAAAGTTGAATACCAATTTATCCTGGCTCAGTGGATCCAAAGTGTGCTATCAAGTCTTTTCATGGAGACCTCATCATCAACCAAGTCTGAAGAGATGTGTGAGGGGCTGTGTTTATGCAAACCCACCAATTCTCAAATAGTGCCACTAATATTGTTACATAATATTGTTATATCTCTCATTTGGATTTATTCCTGAAACCAAAGTGATATCCACATTAAACATCCACATTAACCAATTGGATCCATGTTGCTTTTAATTTATATAGTAGATACAGACTGTTTGGGGTGAAATGAAGACAGGGGTTCATGTCCCTAGCAGTGCCTCAGAATCTCCTATGGAAAAAAAAAAAAAAAATATATATATATATATATATAAATCTCTGGGCTCTATGTGAGTTTCACAAAGTCAGAACATCTGGGAGGTGAAGGTCTAACATCAATATTTTAAACATATTTTGCAGGTGTCAGGATTGAAAATAACTGCAAAAGTAATTACTATTGTCTGCCAAAGAAAGAGATTATGCAGTGCATTAGAAGGAGGAGGAGGAGGAAGAGAAACTGTTAACAACCACCTTAGGGGGCTGATTGGTACCAACTTCTGTATTTTATAATTGCCTTAAAATATAGCCAATTCTTTATAAAAATGTCCTCATGTGTTGCTTATAAATGTCATGGCATTTAAAAACCATAACGGCATAGTTTTTTGTATTCCTGTAGCACATTTCATTAAAAATGACTTCATAATACATTACGACTTCTGAATAACTGGATCCAAAATAGAAGTAACCTTTTGCCACCTCCATTTTCTGCACTGATCTCATGAATCTTCACTTCCTTCTACTTTCATTAAGATTGCTTGTGTAAGAGGCCCGGCCCTGGATGGGGTGGAATGGAGATTACACAGAGCCTAGTAAAGTCAAAATGACTTTCAGAACTTTTCTAATCATTACGTCTCATTTCTGTAGTTACTATGGCCGAGAACAGATGATCTGTGAAACCCAATGGCGGTATATGATGTTACCTTAAACAAGTTCCTCTGATGGTTCAGGGGTGCAGAGAGGTTACTGATACTGAAATACTATTTCCAGAGTTGGACATCTAGCTTATCTCTGAAGTCAGGTTTTAGTTTGTTCTCTTTATGAACTTTATTAGTGCATCTTTTATATCCATGCTTCACATGATATGTCAGCGTGAATAGTTCCAAACTGAAATGTATTTTAAATAAGAAAAATTGATGTGTTGTTTAAATTAGAACGATGGAGCTTATTCTTATTTGGCTTATGAATTTGACATGCTATCATTTAGCTGGGTTGGCTTTGAGTCTTGTGGTTTATGGTTAGAATCTCCCTCAAAATCCTCAATTTTAAGGGTCTAAAATCCATCCTTTTTTTTTTTTTTTCCTATCTCTCTATCTCTTTGCTTGGAGACCACACTCATGATAAACAGTTTCCAGATACACTTTTCACTCTCTTGTTTTTCTCTCGGTGTACTAATCTTCTTTGCCTCTTTCTTCTTCCTTCCTCCACCCCCGAAAAATCCAGTTTATTTTTTGCGTTATAAACAGATACAGTCAGTGTGATCAGGTTTTTCTGCATGTGTAATAATTTTATCAAAATAAGTTTTCCCACAAGACTCTTCTTCATCAACTCTGAAAATCTGGGTCTGACAACATACCCAAAGAAGGCACTTGATAATCACCTCTTAGAATTTGGAAGAAAATGTGGCCAAGTCTTTCCTATAACATTTACTGCACTACAAATAAATAAAGAACAATTTATGTTTTAAAAGGTGACCAATACAAGAGCTGAGATCAGGAAATTAATGTTTTAGTGCTCTTTGCTCCAGTTTTAGCCAGCATGCTACAGTCCACTTTTTGCTTTTTTATTTTGGGGGTTAGGGGAGTGCACAGAAGGGGCATTGCCATTCTCCTGTGGAATTTTATTTTCCTCAAAGTTTTGATTCATATCAGTGAGTACTATTGCTGTTATGCAAATTAAATGAGGCATCATCTGTCTTTGAGCCAGCGATGCCTTTCATCTTCATGTTCCTTTTCTATTCTGTCTCTTTTCAGTGCTTTCAAAAATGCACTCTTGTTATCATTGTGCATTTGTGTCAGTTTGGTTAGACAAGGCTGCTGATTAAGTTTGTCAACAGGCAAAGAGGAGTTTGAGTGAGTACTCTCTTTCATTGAATTTGTGGATGGACTAAAATTCTTGGCAGTTCATTTAAAAGCACTAAAGTTGCCAATACCATATGTAGACTTGTGAGGAAAAGAAGTCCCAACTTGATTCTCTGTAGTTTGGCTTTTCCATTGTGTAGGTTTTGTAAGTAGAGCAGCAGATTTAAAGACCAAATCTTTATAAACCCTTGAATGAGTTCCATTTTTACCTGTCTGTTACCGAAGATTTCCTACTACAGGTATTGATCGACTTACGACCTATGCAACTTATGACCATTCGACTTTACGACCACAATTGCTAGCCATGACTGCTCCGCGTCTGGCAGTGGAAACGTTGCCCAACTGGGCCTATGACAGTGCGGGACAATAAACATATATGCTATATCATATCATTATTAGTCATTTTCTTGCCTTTCTTACTAAAATGTGAGTGGTTTATATCCGTATATCTTTAACAATATTAGAACATACTAAGTTTAAATTACATTTGAACAAGATACTTTATCCAGATGACATCTTTTATGATGAATGCTACATATTTGTATCCCATGGAAAGTCACATAAAATTGTGATGAGTTACTTTTCTCTTTACAATGACAATAAATAAATACCTGGCAACTAGTCCTTTTTAACCCTAAGTCTTAACATAGTTCATACTCTTCTGCTTTTCAAAACTCATCATGTGCCATGGTTTTTCACATCAAACCATAGACCACCGTGGTTCAGTGATCGGTGAATATTCCACAGTTTTACACAAGGCTGCGCCTTTACCACAAGTTAAGGTGGCTTTTTAAAAATGAGATTTGACAAGAATGCTTTCATAATAAGCATTCAGGTCAACCTTTACTACTGGCAATGCAGTGTTTTACTTAAACCTGACGAATGTAAAAATAAGAAACAAAATGGTGTAGAGATGATACAAATGGCATAAAATGAACGAAGAAAATTATGATATAAACAATAATGAAAGAAAATTATGATAAAATATGACTTAAAGATTTTCATAACATCATTTCACAGTACTGTACATATAACCTGCTCAACTTATGACCAAATTGTGTTACGACCGGTCTGTCAGAACCAATTGTGGCTGTAAGTTGAGCGCTAGCTTTATCAGGAATCCAGCTAGCTGTGAGTCTATTATTTTGTATTACCTAGCTTAATGACCAGAGCTCAATATGTTTGTGCTTAATACCTTGATTACTACCTTGGAGCGCTAGATTTAGGATTTGAAGGTATTCCCACACACCTGCAGCTAAAGGTCTGTTCTGATTTGGTTCTCCCTCATATTCAGGATTTAAAGATGGAAAATCCTCAGCCTCAAATGGCTTGCAATCAGTCTTATCTTCTTTCCTCCTTGTTTCATTGTCAGAAATGTTGTTTTCATGTAGACTTTGTCTTTTTCCAGAATGGAAAATACTGTTATGAGAATGGAAACTTCTACCATGGTATCCCCCTCGATGATTTATGTGCTCAGTACCATTTATTCCATGTGTATGCCATCCATTTCTTTCTTTCCATATAAAGTTACTCCATTAAGACATCCAACCACAGAATCAAAGTCATCTGAAGAGCTGCATTGTCAATAACTTACATCATAACAATTTTATGTCCATGAAGTTTTCAGCATGCTTCTCAAAATTCAGTAACAACTCTGTTGATGATGGTGGAGCAGGAAAAACAAGGCAGGCTGGAGCAAAGTCACACTGTGCCATTTACATCCAGTCTCTCCAGCTCAGTGAAACAAGTCTTCAACACCTCGTGGCAAGTTCAAATTCCAACAGGACTGCACAGGAAGGTGTTGGCTTTTTCGCTGGAATCTTTATGTGTCCCAGTTAAAAGTTTGTTTTTCTTCTGAAATAGTACCCAAGTTCTTTGAGGATACTTAACTGATGGGTATTTGACATAAAGTCACTTTAAATCAACTACTCATACTTCTGTTTTAAGGTTTTCTTTTTAAAAAATATTATATATATATTTGTATATATAATCTATATACAATTTTTTAAAAAGAAAGAAAACCAATAATCTTGTGTTGGGTTGTATTGAACATTATTTCTTTGTAAATGAATGTTGTAGAAATGAAGACTTTGGTTGATCCAATATTTTCTTCCTATGTGTCACATATGTATAAAACATGTGTGTGTGTGTGCGTGTGTGTGTGTGTGTTTTCTTTAGGGATAGACTCTTGCTGGTTGCCCAGGCTGGTCTCAAACCCCTGCCTTCAAGTGATGCTCCTGCCTCAGCCTCCCAAAGTGCTGAGATTATAAACATGTGCCACCACATCTGTACCTGTTTTATGGTTTTCATATGGCTATCTCCAGAATTAGCCAAGTTTCTTAGATTTAATGTCAAAGTCTTCTTTATTATTCCATGTAATTGTCACTGTTGTACTTATTTACTCCATATGAAATATCTAATTTATGAGCCAAACAAAAAGAAAAATAAAAACCAAAAGAAGAGCATGCTTCTACATCAGCATACACAGAGACACACAGAGCTATCTCAGTACTACCATACTGCTGGGAAGCTGCAGCATATGAAACCTCCACATACATAAAATGGAAAAACCTTTGTATTCTTTCATTGTCTTCATTTAGAAAAGCTGTCTCATGTGACATGAAATGGACTGAGGTCAACCTCCTAAAACTTTTAATAAACGTAAAAATAAACTGCCATGAAACTTCAGCAATATCTAAAGAGTCATTTAAAACTGCTAAAACTATTCATTACACAAATCAAACATATCTTATACGTTTTGCTGAAGAATACCAACAGGAGAGGGGCTGGAGTAGGTAAGAAAATCCCACCTGCTGAAATACTTCAGCCAGTGTGCCATTTGTTTGAACTAAAATACTGAAGAAGTGCCTGTGTCTTTTTTTGAATTGTTCACTACTATCAATTCTCTTCAGAGTCAATTCTTGCCAATTTTAATCAACTTTTTTTGGCAAAGTTATAAAAAAATTGTAATTCCAAAACGGACACTTGAAATATCTAGGACATTTTACACAAAACCCAGAAAATGGTCTTCATATCTTCAATCACCCACTGGGTGGGGCAGCAGGAGAAACTTCGAGCCTAAGCAACTGCTCATGCCCTAGGGGGAAAATAAAAGTCTGCTTCTCTCTTCTGAATTTCTTTTGTTCAATCTCAGGATCTCTGTTCATCTCTTATTTTTGCGCTACAGGAATGAGTACCCCTGCTTTCCCTGTTAAACATTTTGACTGGCAAATTTACCCGGGTGTTGGGTAATTGCTTGGGAAGGAGTTCAGAGAGCAATTTTTAACTCTTTCTATGCTTGTGCCTCTTATGTTGTATAAAATTTATTCTGTTTGGAGTTGAAAAATTTGACTACATTGTATGCAAATAAATTAGAAAAGATATTTCAATTCATAGGATAGGCATGAACAAATGAACTTCCTATAACACTAGACATTTTCAACACTATTATAGTCTTCACTTAAAGATGTACAAATAACAGTATCTTATTTATTTACTTATGTTATTATTTTTGAGATGGAATCTTGCTGTGTCACCCAGGCTGGAGTACAGTGCTGAGATCTTGGCTCACTGGCCCCTCGGTCTCCCAGATTGAAGCATTTCTCCTGCCTCAGCCTCCAGAGTAGCTGGTATTACAGGTGCATGCCACCACGTCCGGTTAATTTTTGGGGTTTTTTTTTTTTTTGAGACAGAGTCTTGCTCTGTCACCAGGCGCCAGGCTGGAGTACAGTGGCGCAGTCTCAGCTCACTGCAATCTCCGTCTCCTGGGTTCAAGCAATTCTCCTGCCTCAGCCTCCCGAGTAGCTGGGAGTA
>NW_016107355.1:6920662-6947595 GCF_001604975.1 Cebus imitator
ACCTCGTGATCTGCCTGCCTCGACCTCCCAAAGTGCTGGGATTACAGGCGTGAGCCACCATGCCCGGCCCTGATTTTTGTATTTTTAGTAGAGACGGGGTTTCACTATGTTGGTGAGCCTGGTCTTGAATTCCAGACCTTGTGATCCGCCCACCTCGGTCTCCTAAAGTGCTGGGATTACAGATGTGAGCCACCGCGCCGAGCCTCATATTTATTAATATTTACATATTAGGCACTCATTTGTACATGGCACTGAGCTAGGACCTGTGAAGCGTTAGAAATTGTGTATCTCAAGTCCTCACTCTCAAGGAACTGACAGTTTGATTGATTAGAAAAGACTTAAAGATTTCACAAACATTGGAGAATTCACTATATTTTAACTTGGAGCTTACTTTCCCACTTTTTTCCTTGTTGTGCCTGATCTGTAGAATGCTAGTACACAATATTGCAAAACCACAATGATCACTACTGTTACACGTCTATAAGTGCCTTCTTCATCTGCCATTTTAGCAGTTCTCTTACTTGATTCTAATATTTCTTTTCCCAGTTCTTATAACAACTATTTCACATCTTTATCACTTTTCTTGAGCCCTCTGCTTTGCCTTAATTCCTTGTGATATTATTGCCATTTATTTCCTGACTTATGTTTATCAATGCATCATCTTATCCTGTATTAAAGGAAGACATACTTTTTCTGAACTCATTAGCTGACAGTTTCATTATTTACTCAGATAATCAGGCAGATAATCTTTGTACCATCTCTGACCCTCTACTTTTCCTCTTCTCCATGTCTGATTGGTATAAACGATGTTGTCCATTTAGGATCCAAGGGTAAAAAAATTTACATGGGACCAGAAAAAAGGAAGTATTGGAAAAATACTCAGCTGTGTTGACAAAATTTGTTCTGGTAACTGATTAAATATTCTTGCCTTTATTGCTCTTTTTGAGTGTTTTTAGCTGTGAATAATTCTTATATACATATTCTTTGCTTACAGTCATCTCCTGATGTGGGAGTTGTTCGTTTCTATCCCGATGACCTGAGGTCATTTTCATGTCTGGACTTGGTCATAATTAACTTGATACATATGAGCCATCTTAGTTTTATTTATTGGCCTTTGTGCCCCTATTTTTTCATTCTGACTTAAGTCACCTGTGTTGCCTTATTTCAGCCTCTGTATTCTCCTGGTAGTTTTGTTTTTCTTCCTGTGATGTTGGCTTTGCTTGATATGATTTTTGGTTTTGCTCTTGGATATGGCGCCTTTAAAGGTCTTTTTCTCCCCCACTATGGTAATAACCGCCTACTAATGTGTCTTCTCACCTCTAGTCTTGCCCATCCCTTCAGATTTCACATTAGTACTCTCCACCTGCAATTTCTCGTTCATGTAATATAAGATCTTTCATATGTCAGTTTCTACCTACATCTCTGTTTGCTCTCCAAATGCACAATTTTCCTGCTGTATTGTACTATTCACTGTTTCCCCAGCAAGTTTGGATTTGGCAGCATTTGAGAGAGTCCAGGAGGGATCTATTCTTTCTCGCCTGAAAAAAACAAATAACAATACAAGGCATATGACAATGATGAGCACAGAACACTGAAATAATTTTGTGATAAAGAAATGCAAAAACAAAAAACAGCATAAAATGCCTAGGTAATCAAGTGATGCTGTAAGAGTAATGAAATATCAATTTCAACTGTCAAACTGATACACAATTTAAAAATAACAAATCCTAGGATAAATGATGGTTGATTGTGGGTAATCTTATGGACATATCATGACATATCTTTTCTCTTACATCATTAATTTTCTCTCACTAGACAGAAGAAAAGAACTTAGAATAGCTCAAAGAAACTTGCTAGAGAAGAACAAAGTTAGAGACTCTAATTGTTTGACTTTGAGAATTACTACAAAGCTACAGCAATCAAGACAGAGTGGTACTGGTATAAAAGCAGACAAATAGATCCCTGGAACAGAATGAAATTCCACAAACAGGCATAAATGTACAGTCAATTGATTTCTGAAAAGGTTGCAAATTCCCTTCAATTCAATTCAATGGGTAAAGAAAAGTCTTTTCAACAAATAGGCCTATAAGAACTGGTAAGTATAAGGGGAAGAAGGAAGTTTGAGATTCATCTCATGCTGCACCCAAAATTCATTTGAATGAAATGTGAATCTAACATAAAAACCAAATTTGTAAAATTCTAGAGGAGAAAGTTTCTTTCACAAAAAGAAAAGCTTCTACAATATCTTCACGATCTGGAAGTGAGCAAAGATTTCTTAGTGAAGACACTGAATGCACTAACTGCAGTAGAAAAAATATATTTACCTTGAGAGATGGAGGAAGATGGTTGGCTAGAAGCTTAAACTGTTTGTCCTTCCCACAGATACACCAAATTTTAACAACTATCTGCACACAGAAAAGCCTTATTACAAAAACAAAAAATCAGCCAAGTAATATGCCAAATTTTAACAACTATCTGCACACAGAAAAGCATCATCACAAGAACCAAAAATCAGGTGAGCAATCCCAGGATTTGATTTTAACTTCATATTGTGCAAAGAGGCATTGACAAGGGCAGGAGAGACAGTCCTGAGTTGCTGATGCCATCCATCCCGTCCTTCATCCCCTGGCAGCAGCTGTATGGCATGGAGAGAGAATCTGTGCACTTTGGGAAGGAGAGTGCAGTGGCTGGGAGACTTTACATTGAACTCAGTGCTGCTCCATCACAGTGGAGAATAAAGCTGGGCTGTGCACAGAGAAAGCATTTGGATCAGCTCTAGCCTGAAGGGAACCACCTATCTCAGCACTGGAACTTGAGTTTCTTGGTAAGCCTTGCCACTGCAGGCTAAAGTGCTTGATACTCCTAGGTAAAGTTGAAAGGCAGTCTAGGACACAAGGACTGTAATTCCTAGACAATATCTGGAGCCAGTGAACTAGGGTGGCATATGACCTAGGGAGACACCAGCTGGCACAGCTAAGAAAGTCCCTGCACCATCCCTCCCCTATCCCCAGGTAGTGCAGCTCATAGCAACAAAAGTGATACCTTCCTTCCGCTTAAGGAGAGGTGAGCAAAGAGTAAAGAGAACTTGTATCTTGTCTTGTATCTTGGATATCAGCTAAGCCATAGTAGGATAGGGCACTGGGCAGAGTTGTGCAGTCTCCATTCCAGGCCCTAGCTCCTCCATGACATTTCTAGACATTCCTGTAGGGGCCAAAAGAGAATTCACCACTTTGAAGAAAAGGAGCCAGTCCTGTCAGTACTAATTATTTGCTGACTTAAGAAGCTTTGAGCCCTGAATAACCAACAGCACTTAGGGAGTATACCATAGCCTTGGGTCTGAGATGTACCAGCTTCAGGGGAGATGCAGCACATTCCCAGCTCTGGTGGCTATAGTGAAAGACTCTTTCTGTTTGAGAAAAGCAGAGGGAAAAGTAAAGAGAACTTTGTCTTGCACCTTAAGTACCAGGGCTCGGCCACAGTGAGGTAGAGCAAAAAGTAGACTCATGGGGTCCCTAAGTTCAGGCCTAGGCTCTTGGACAGTATTTCTGGACCCGACCTGGGCCACAGGGGAGCTCACTGCCCTGAAGAGTGAGTCCCAGGCCTGGCAGCATTCACCACAAGCTGACAGAACAGCCCTTGGGCTTTGGGTGAACATTGGCAGTGGCCTGGCAGAACCCCCTGTGGACCGGGGGTGGTGGCCACAGGGAGAAGCTCCTCTGTCTGTGGAAAGCGGAGGGAAGAGTAGGAAGGACGTTGTGTTGTGGTTTGAACACCAGCTTAGCCACAGTAGAAAAGAACATCTAGTACATTGCTAAGATTTTTGACTCCAATCCCTGGATCCCATGCAGCATCTCTGGTTAGGCCCAGGGCCTCAGGTAACTCATGAAGGGAAGGGACTTGGGTAAGGCCCAGTGCTGTGCTGGCTTCCGGTCTGACCCAGCGCAGTCCTAGTGGTGGTGGCCACTAAGGTAATTGCGTCACCATATCCCCAGCACCAGGTGGCCCGGCACAAAGAGAAAGACTCTGCTTTTTTGGGAAAAAATAAGGGAAAAGAATAAGAGTCTCTCCCTGGTAATTAGAGAATTCTTCCAGAGCTTATCCAAGACCACTAAGGCAGTACCTCAACGAGTCTCTAAAACCCAGAGCATTACTGGGCATGGGGACCAAATCTCTTTGAATACCCAGAAAGCCTTCCCAAGGAGGACAGGTAAAAACAAGCCTAGATTGTGAAGACTACAATAAATACCTAACTCTTCAATGCCCAGACACTGACTAACATCCACAAGCATCAACACCATTCAGTAAAACATGACCTCACCAAATGAACTAAATAAGTCATCAGAAACTAAACCTGGGGAAAAAAAAGACGTATATGACCTTTCAGACAGAGAATTCAAAATAGTTGTGTTGAGAAAACTCAAAGAAATTCAAGATAATACAGAGAAGGAATTCAGAATTCTATCAGATAAATTCGACAAAGAGATTGAAATAATTAAGAATCCAGCAGAAGTTCTAGAGTTCAAAAATGCAACTGACATGATGAAGAATGCTTCAGTCTCTTTATAGCAGAATAGATCTGGCAGAAGAAAGAATTAGTGAGCTTGAAGAATAGGCTATTTGAAAATACAGTCAGAGGAGTCAAAAGTAAAAATAATAAAAACAATGGAGCATACATACAGGGTCTGGAAAATTGCCTCAAAATGGCAAATCTAAGAGTTACCGGCCTTGAAGAGAAAATTGAGAAAGAGAGAGGAATAAAAGTTTATTCAAAGGAATATCATCAGAGAACTTCCCAAACCTCGAGAAAGATATCAACATTCAAGTACAAGGGGATTACAGAACACCAATCACTTTTAACCCAAAGAAGATTATCTCCAGACACTTAGTAGTCAAACTCCTAAAGGCTCTGGATAAAGAAAAAGACTTTGTGTTATTGGTTTGAGTACCAGCTTAGCCACAGTAGACGAGAATATCTGGCAAGTTGCTAAGGTTTTTGACTCCAATCCCTGGATCCCATACAGCATCTCTGGTCAGGCCCAGGGCCTTAAGTAACTCACCACCATGAAGGGAAGGGCCTTGAGCAAGGCCTAGTGCTGTGCTAAAAGCAGCAAGAGAAAAGGCATAAATAACATAAAATGGAGCTCCAAAATGTCTGGCAGCTGACTTCAGTGGCAACCTTACAAGCCAGGAGAGAGTGACATGACATATTTAAAGTACTGAAGGAAAAAACTTTTACCCTACAATAGTATATCCAGTGAAAATATCCTTCAAGTATGAAGGAGGAATAAAAACCTTCCCAGACAAACAAAAGATGAGGGATTTAATCAACACCAGACCTGCCCTAAAAGAAATGCTAAAGGAAATTCTTCAATCTGAAAGAAAAGGATATTAATCAGCAAGAAGAAATCATCTCAAGGTACAAAACTCACTACTAATAGTAAGTACACAGAACAGTATAATACTAATTTTGGTGTGAAAACTACTCTTGTCTTAAGTAGAAAGACCAAATGATAAACCAATTAAAAATAACTAAAACATTGTTTCCAGTACAATAAGACATAAAGAGGAGCAACAAAATGTTAAAAAGCTGGGGGGCAAAGTTAGAGGGTAGAGTTTTTTTTTTTTTAATCGGCTTTCTTTTTGTGTTCTTTTGTTTATGCAGTGTTAAGTTGTCAACAGTTTAAAATAGTGGATTATAAGACAATATTTGCCAGCCTTGTGGCAACCTCAAGTTGAAAAACATACAATGGATACACAAGAAATAAAAGCAAGAAATCAGCAAACAACAAAATGGCAAGAGTAAGTCCCTACTTATTAATAATAACATTAAACGTAAAGAAACTAAACTCTCCAATCAAAAGACATAAACTGGCTAAATGGATGAAAAAATAAGACCCAAGGCTCTGTTGCCTACAGGGAACATACTTCATCTATAAAGCTATGCATAGACTGAAAGGAAAGGGATGGAAAAATATACTCCATGCCAATGGAAACCAAAAAAGAGCAGCAGTAGCTACACTTATGTCAGACAAAATAGATTTCAAGATAAAAAGTGTAAGAAGAGACAAAGAAGATCATTGTATAATAATAAATGGGTCAATTCAGCAAGAGGATGTAATAATTGTAAATATATATGCACCCAACAGTGGAGCATCCAGATAAATATATAAAGCCAATAGTATTATTATTATTTAACTTTTATTTTAGGTTTGGGGGTACATGTGAAAGTTTGTTACATAGATGAACTTGTGTGAGAGGGGTTTGTTGTATTCATGATTTCTCATCATTTTACTCCCACTTATAAGTGAGAATATGCAGTATATGATTTTCTGTTCCTGCATTAGTTTGCTAAGGATTATAGTCTCCAGCTCCATACATGTTCCCATAAAAGACATGATGTTCTTTTTTATGGCTGCATAGTATTCCATGGTGTATATGTAACACATTTCCTTTATCCAATCTGTCACTGCTGGGCATTTAGGTTGTCAGTGTCTTTGCTATTGGGAATAGTGCTCCAATGAACCATGCATGTGTCTTTACAGTAGAATGATTTATATTCCTCTGGGTACATACATAGTAAAGGGATTGTTGGGTGGAATGATAATTCTGCTTTTAGCTCTTTGAGGAATTATCATACTGTGAAACCAATATTATTACAGCTAAAGAGAGAGACAGTCTCCAATACAATAACATTTGGAGATTTCAACATCCCACTTGCAGCATTGGACAGATCTCCATGACAGAAAATCCACAAAGAAATATTGAATTTCATCTGTACTGTAGAACAAATGGATCTAATAGATTTTTACAGAACACTTAATCCAATGGCTGCAAAATACACATTTTTTTCCTCAGCACAGAGATCATTCTCTAGGATTGACCATATGTTATGTCACAAAACAAGTCTTAAAACATTCACAAACAGTGAAATGATATCAAGCATCTTCTCCAACTTCAATGGAATAAAACTAAAAATCAATAACAAGAGAAATTTTGGAAACCATACAAACACACAGAAGTTAAATAATAGGCTCTTGAATAACCAGTGGGCCAATGAAGAAATTAAGAAAGAAATTAAAACATTTCTTGAAACAAGTGGTAATAGAAACACAACATATTAAAACCTATGGGATTCAGTGAAAGCAGTACTAAGAGGTAAATTTATAAAGAACTAGAAAAGCAAGATCAAATTGAAATGAAAAAGACAGCAAAAAAGACCAATGAAACAAAAGGTTGGTTTTTTAAAAAGCTAAACAAAATTGACAAACCTTTAGCCAGACAAATTAAGAAAAAAGACAGAAGAGCCAAATAAATAAAATGAGAGATGAAACCGGAGACATTATAACTGATAACACAAAAATTCAAAGGATTATTAATGGCCACTGTGAACAACTATATGCCAATAAATTGGGAAATCTAGAAGAAATGGACAAATTCCTAGACCACATACAACTTAACCAAGATTGAACCATGAATAAATCCATAATCTGAATAGACCAATAACAAGTAACAAGATTGAAGCTGTAATAAAAAGTCTTCCAGTAAAAAAAAAAAAAAAAAANAAAAAAAAAAAAACAAAAACCTGGTACCAATGATTTTACTGAAAAACCTAAAGATCACCAAAAAACTGATAAACATATTTGGTAAAGTTGCAGGAGACAAAATCAACATGCAAAACTTGGTAGAATTTTTATATTCCAAAAAGCAAACAGTCTGAAAAAGAAATTAAAAATGTAATCCGATTTACAATAGCCACAGGTAAAATTAAATATCTAGGAATTAACTAAAGAAGTGAAAGATCTCTACAATGAAAACTATGAAACACTGATAAAAGAAATTGAAGAGGGCAGACAAAAAATGGAAAACAATTTCATGTTAATGGATTGAAAGAATCAATATTGTTAAACTGTCCTTACTACATAAAACAATCTGGAGGTTAAATGCAATCCCTCTCAAAATACCAAGGATATTCTTCATAGAATGGAAAAATACAATCCTGAAATTTATATATAATCAATAAAGATCCAGAATAGGGGTATACAGAAGTATAGTAGCCAAAACAGCATGGTATTGGCATAAAAACAGGCACATAGACCAATGGAACAGAATAGAGAATCCAGAAACAAATCCACACATCTATAGTTAACTGGTTTTCGACAAAGATGCCAAGAACACACATTGAGAAAAAGACAGTCTCCTCAATAAATGGTGCTGGGAAAACTGGATATCCACATGCAAAAGAGTGAAACTGGACTCCCATCTCCTACCATTTATAAAATGAAATCAAAATGGATTAAAGATTTAATTGAAGACGTCAGTCTATGAAACTACTACAAGAATACATTGGGGAAAAATATCCAGAACACTGATCTGGGTGAAATTTCTTGAGTAACACCCAGCAAGCACAGGCAAACAAAACAAAAATGGAAAAATGAGATCACATCAAGTTAAAAAGCTTCGGCACACCAAACAGTCAGCAAAGTGAGAAGAGAACTCATAAAATGGGAAAAGATATTTGCAAGCTACTCATCTGACCAGGCATTAATAACCAGAATATATAAGGAACTCAAACAACTCTACAGGAAAAACATCTAATATTCTGATTAAAAATGAGCAAAAAATTTAAGTGTATGTTTCTCAAAGAAGACACATAAATGACAACTAGGCATATGAGAAGATGCTCAACATCACTGATTACCAAAGAAATGTAAATCAAAACTACAATGAGATATCATCTCATCATAATTAAAATGGCTTTTAGCCAAAAGTCAGGCAATAACAATGGGGAGTCCTTATAAACTGTTGACGTGAATGTAAATTAGTACAACCACTATGGAGAACAGTTTGGAGAGTCCTCAAAAACTAAAAATAGAGCTACTATATGATCCAGCAATCCCACTTCCTGTATATACGCCCCAAAAAGGAAATCACTATATCAGAGAGATACGCACAAACATGCACTCCCATGTTTGTTGCAGCACTGTTCACAATAGCTAAGATTTGGAAGCAACCTAAGTGTCCATCAACAGATGAATGGACAAAGAAAATGTGGTACATATACACAGTGGATTACTAGTCAGTCATAAAAAAGAATGATATTCTGTCATTTGCAACAATATGGATGGAACTGAAGGTAATTCTATTAAGTGAAATAAGCCAAACATAGAAAGACAAACATTACATATTCTCACATATTTGTGGGATTGAAAAATCAAAACAATTGATCTCATAAAGATAAAGAATAGAAAGATGATTACCAGAGGCTGAGAAGGGTCCTGGGCAGAGCAGGGGGAGGTGGGGATGATAAATGAGTACAAAAAATATAGTTAGAAAGAATGAATAAGACCTAGTGTTTGATAGTACAACATAGAGACTATAGTAAATAATAATTTAATTAAACGTTTTAACAAAAATATCGTAATTGGATTGTTTGTAACACAAAGGATAAATGCTTGAGGGCATGAATACCCAATCCTCCATCATGTGATTATTACACATTGCATGCATGTACCAAAGGTATCTTAGGTACCTCATAAATATATACACCTACTATGTACCCTCAACATTTATAAATAAAATTTAGTAAAATAAGAAATTGGTCCCATTAAAAATAATATGTAAAGAACTACAGCACAATAATAAAAAGCTAAGCAGCCTGAAGAAAATAGGGAAAACTCTTGAACAGACGTCTGAGGAAGAGGATATTCAAATGGCCAATAAGCAAGTGAAAAGGTACTCAGAATAATTAATTATCAGAAAAAGGCAGATTAAGTCCATAGCAAATTACCATTTTCCTCCCACTGGAATGGCTGAAATTAATAAGATCGATAAAAACAAATATTAGTGATGAGATAGTGCAATAGGAATTCTCACTTTGGAAAAACTGCTAAGTTTTTTTTTTTTTTTTTAATTTTTACTTTACCTCTGGGATACATGTGCAGAACATGCAGGTTTGTTACATAGGTATACATGCGCCATGTTGGTTTTCTGCACCTATCAACCTGTCATCTAGGTTTTAAGCCCTTCATGCATTAGGTATTTGTCCTAATGCTCTCCCTTCCCTTGCTCCCCAACCCCTGACAGGCCCTGGTGTGTGATATTCCCCTCTCTGTGTCCATGTGTTCTCATTGTTCAACTCCTACTTATGAGTAAGGACACATGGTATTTGGTTTTCTGTTCCTGTGTTAGTTTGTTGAGAATGATGGCTTCCAACTTCATCCATGTCCCTACAAAGAACATGAATTCATTCTTTTTTATAGCTGTATACTATTCCATGGCGTATATGTGCCACATTTTCTTTATCCAGTCTATCATCGATGGGCATTTGGGTTGGTTCCAAATCTTTGTTATTGTGAACAGTGCAACAATAAACATACATGTGCATGTGTCTTTATAGTAGAATAATTTATAATCCTTTGGGTATATACCCAGTAATGGGATTACTGGGTCAAGTGGTATTTCTGGTTCTAGATTCTTGAGGAATCGTCACACTGTATTCCACAATGGTTGAACCAATTTACAATCCCACCAGCAGTATAAAAGCATTGCTATTCCTTCACAGCCTCACCAGCATCTGTTGTTTCCTGACTTTTTAATAATTGCCATTCTAACTGGCATGTGGTTTTGATTTGCATTTCTCTAATGACCAGTGATGATGAGCTTTTTTTTCATGTTTGTCAGTCACATAAATGTCTTCTTTTGGGAAGTGTCTGTGTATATCCTTTGCCCACTTTTGATGGGGTTGTTTTTTTTTCTTGCAAATTTAAGTTTCTTGTAGATTCTAGATATTAGACTTTTGTCAGATGGATAGATTGCAAAATTTTTCTCCCATTCTGTAGGTGGCCTATACACTCTGATGATGGTTTCTTTTGCTGTGCAGAAAGAAGCTCTTTAATTAGATCTCATTTGTTAATTTTGGCTTTTGTTGCAATTACTTTTGGTGTTTTATTCATCAAGTCTTTGCCCATGCCTATGTCCTGAATGGTATTGCCTAGGTTATCCTCTAGGGTTTTTATGGTTTTAGGTTTTTAGGTTGTTTTAAAAAAAATAAACATAAATTTATCTTACGACCCAGTAATTCTATTCTTAGGTAGTTTCCCAAGAGCACTGAAAACACATGCCCATAAAAAGTCTTGCATAAGAATGTTCATAACAAGATTATTCATAATTGCCTAAACTAGAAACAACGTAACTATTCATCAACAGGAAAACAGATAAATAAATTGTGGTATAGTAATCCAATGAAACCCTAATTAGGAACAAGAAGGAAGAAACTACTGATACATGCAATAACATGAGGGAGCTACAAAATTCTTTTGTCCAGTAAAAGAAGCCAAACAAAAAAAATTACATATTGCTTGGAAGCATCATATGTCAATTTTGTTGATATTCCACTGGTCAAAGCAAAGGTGTGTTTATTTACATTTAACAGGGCAGGGATGAATATCCCACAGGAGGAGCATGGAATATTTTTTAAAATAATTCAATTTATCACACTTAGATTATGGTACAGAAGAACTCTCCATATTACAGGAATTATCATGTCATATTTTGAAGATATCTTTCTCTAGATTTTCATTTATTCTTTGACTAGATTTTGACAATGTGAAATAGCAATGATTTTTAGTTCTTGTTTTCTACAAATGCATTTATTAAAACTTTAATGATTTTACAGAGATCCTCCCCACTTTAATACTGTACTATTAAAAATTCTCCCATATTTTTTGTAGTTTATCTGTAAATTCATTTTCTGTTTAAATCTTTGATCTGTTTTGGATCCACCTGGAATTTGATCTATTTTAAATCCACCTAGAATTTGTGTGGTGGTGGGATGAGAGGTGACTTTGTTTTTTATGAGTCTTTTGTATATTTTGTATTTTAATAGATTAGTTCAGCTTATTTTCATGAATTAGATCTTAATTATGATTGCACTTACTTCTATCATAATACTTTATCTTATGTTTTCTGTTTTTATGGATTCTTTTGATTTTTCTTTTTTAATCTTTCTCTATAACTGATCACTGTTTATTTTAATTTGCATATTTCCTTTAATGATTTGGCAGTTTCATATTTTTTTCCTGGTGTTTACCCTTAAACCCAATCTTTATTTAAAATATATTTTTTCCCAAAGCTTTTGTTTATTTTAATTACTTTTTTGGGGTACAGAGTGATATTTCAACACATGTATACAATGTGTAAGGAGAAAATTAGGATAATTATCATTTCTTTCGGTTGGGAACATTCAAAGTCCTCTCTTCTAGCTTTTTGAACATGTATAATAAATTATTGTCAACTCAATTCATTCTACAGTGTCACAGAACTAGTTAAAATGTTTAATCCACTATTTCTTTAGACCATATCCATGGCTATGCACTATAACACTATATAATTCCTCCTTTTATACTTCTTCACTGCCAGTTTTAATAGATTTTGTAATTTTCTTGGTATCTATTATAACTTTAAATATACTTTTATCTTTATTACTTGATTTGATAGCTTTTAATATATATTTTGATGCATGCTCAGGTATAAAAAGTGGAGAAATCAACATATTTGTGCTATTTCTTACCTTTTCTCATCCCTTCAATTATGATTTTCATTAGTTACATTATTTCTACATTATCAGGGTTTTTGTCTTATATTTGCCCTTTTACCATAATCCTCCTATTATTTTAAATCTTGGTCCTGTAAAGTGACATCAATACTGAATGCCAACATTTTTGGAGTAACTTGCTCATTCATTAACTGTTTGGCTGAAATGTATCCTCTTGTGGTTTCTCTTTTTAGAAACAGAGTTTTGCTTTGTTGCCCAAGCTGGAGTGCAATGGAGGATCATAGTCCTCAAGCTCCTGTGTTAAGCCATCCTCCTCTCTCAGCCTCTCCAGTAGTTAGGTCTACTATGTTACCCAAATACCATACATTGTACCCACTAAGTAATTTCTCATCAGTCATCCACTTCCCACACCTTCACACTTCCAAATCTCCATTTTCTATCAATCTACTCTGTATGTCCATGTGTACACATTTTTTTTTTTTTTTTGAGACCAAGTCTCACTCTGTCACCCAGGCTGGAGTGCAGTGGTGTCATCTTGGCACACTGCAACCTCCACCTCCCAGATTCAAGCAATTCTCCTGCCTCAGCCTCCCGAGTAACTGGGATTACAGGCACCCACAATCACGCCCAACTGATTTTTGTATTTTTAGTAGAGTCAGCGTTTCACCATGCAGGCTAGGCTGGTCTCGAATTCCTGACCTCAAGTGGTCCCCCCATGCCTTGGCCTCCCACAGTGCTGGGATTACAGGTGTGAGCCACCGTGCCTGCCCGGCTGAAACAAAGATCTTTTTTCCTTTTTAAGAGAGAGTCCCATTCTTGTAGCCCAGGCTGGCATGCAGTGGTGCAATCTTGGTTCACTGCAACCCCCACCTGCTGGGTTTAAGCAATTCTGCTGCCTTAGCCTCTCGAGTAACTGGGATTACAGTCATGTGCCACCACATCCAGCTAATTTTTGTATTTTTAGTAGAGACAGGATTTCACCATGTTGGCCAGGCTAGTCTTGAATTCCTGACCTCAGGTGGCCCATCCACCTCTACCTCCCAAAATGCTGGGATTACAGGCATGAGTCACCATGCCCGACAAGGTGCATATTTTTTAACACTCACTTATGAGTGAGAACATGCAATATTTGGCTTTCTATGCCTGGCTCATTTCACTTAAGATAATGAACTTCAGTCCCATCCATGTTGCTGCAAAAGACACAATTTAATTTTTTATAGGCTGAATAATACTCCATTGTGTATATATATCACATTTAAAGAAATCAATTGATCCATCGTTGGACACTGAGGTTGATTCCATATTTTTGCTGTTGTGAATGGTGCTGCAACAAACACATGAGTGCAGGTGTCATTTTGATATAATGATTTCTTTTCCTTTTGGAAAAAGACACCCAGTAGTGGGATTGCTGGATCAAATGGTAGTTTTGCTTCTAGTTCTTTGAGAAATTTCATACTGTTTTGCATTGAGGTTGAGTCTTCACATCTTCTCATAACTTTTTTGTTTTATGATTTGGAAATGTAGAATTCTGTAGTTTGATCAAAGATAGATGCATATTTCTGTTTCTTATATTTCTTATAGAAGACACAATGCATTCACCATGATTAAATCTGAAGTTCCTCCAGGCCCATCTTCATATAACCTATTCTACAAAAGTGTTCAGTGGAACAAAAAGATCTTTATTTTACCATGGTTTCCCCAAGTTGGACAGTAGTTGTTTTTAAGTAGGAGATTCCTTTCCTCTTTCTTCTGTATGAATGCAAATACCTAAATCATGATCTATGTGTATCTTTATTTAGAAAATAAATGAAAAAACTCTAAAATATTGATTGTGACAATTTCTGCATGACTGGAACAAATGAAGTGCAAAATATTGTAGGTATACAAGATTCTAAGAAAATATTAAGCATCTACCAGTGACTAATATCAAATGGGAAAATATATCAATAGGAAAGTCATGATGTAAAAGCGAAGTCCATAGATAGGAAAGTTGGGGGATAAACGGGTGATTGTTATGAGAGGAGAGATGAGGTCAATAAGCTTTATTTGCCTTCGAACTAATATTTATGGGGCATGTGGAAAAATTACACAGGAGGGTTTTGGTTTCATTTAAAGGACAATGGCTGGGGGTAACAAGCATGCCGTCTATCTTCAGTCTTCCATGCTAGATTTACCTTGCCATGGGGAAAATCCAGCATGGAAAATTATTATTCATTCTTTAAAGTATAGTGCAAATGTTACCACTTCTCTTTACCTTTCTAGCCACTACTATCTCTGTATTCCACTCTGATTTACTCTTATTTCTCTTTTGGCTTCCACTGGCTGTTCAAACATGTATCTATTATAGCACTTAACAGGTGCATTTAAATATGTTTGTTTGTTTCCTTTTTTAGATTATGAATTCTTTGAAGGTTAGTATTTAATGTTACACTTTGCAATTTGTAGCACACAGTTTGACATATACTAAGTTTTTAATAAAGTTCATACATTTTATTGAACATGGTGTTTTATATAGTACTAAGTGTCCTGGTTTGACATATGTCTCCTAAATTTCACAATGGCTAGTTCAAAATCTCCAATGCATCAATTTTAATTTTGTAGGGATATTTGAAATATTTGTATCCATTTAGAGTTTCTATTATTTATACACTTAGAACTATTTAACATCATTACAGGTAGTTTAGTTATAAAAACATATCTAATTCATTGCGAGTCCTTATGACCATCCTGTGGAAAAATTCTAATTATGAGGAAAGTTATAGAAAATAAAATCATGGCATGTAAAACTTTCATTGCTTGCCCTTCATGAATTGTTCAGTTAATCTGAAATTGCAGTTTCACTCAACATGGATTAACCCAAGTCTCCTCAAGCTGTGTCTAACTCATGGCAACAGATGAGTTGCAGAATGATTCTCAGAAGTACTTTCCAATGTTCTGATCATCTGTGTTCGGAACATGCTGTGTACATTGGCAAAGTTGTGTGACTTGCTTTATGCTCTCCAAATAAATAAAATTTATTGAATGCTTACTATTGCCAGACACTGTGCTAAAAGTTTTACACAAATTGTCAACTCCGATTCCTCATTTTATTGATATAAAACTTGAAGAGGTTAAGTAGTGTGCTTAACCCCACCTTACTGGCAAGTGGATAAACTGACAGTGTGTCCCCAAATCCTGTATTCTTAGATACTATGCTATTCCACTTCCCGGAGGATGAATACAAAATGACTACTGAATTTGACTCAAACGGTTAAAAATACTTTTAATCATACTTATGATTCTGCTTATGAAATCTCAAAGTCAGCCCTGAAGAGACTCAGAGGTTTCTTGGCAAATATACGACTTAGAAATTTTGCAATTACTATGCAGAGCATCACGTAGCCAGTCGTGAAGTCATCTGACCTGTGTGCTTGAAACTTCAATCCCATGTGAAATGGCTCAGGATGTTTATAAATTGGAAGAAGCTTCAGTAGTATGGTGTTTTATGACCCGTTTTTCTGCCTCTGCTGGGATAATGATATGAGGTTGGGGAGTGCCAAAAAGGTGAAGACCATTTAATAGCAACCTTGTTGCTGGGCACAGATAGTGGTGTGTGTGTAGGTCTTATGAAATTCTTTAATTTTCATTAAAAACCCCTTGAAAGTGTTCATTTCAAAACTGTGAATCTAACCATAAATTTAACAAGGGAATTTCTACCTGTTCTGTTTTGTAAATGTCAATAAATACAGAGTTTCAGAGTTAGAAATGGTTCAGATGTTTGTGGGAGGCAGGTATTGGCTTGCATATATTAATATTTGTAATAGGAAAATTAAATTATTTTTAAAGACTAATTTTTTAAACATGGAAACAAAAATCTCCTAGACTACTGAAATCCTAGAGAGTTAATTTGAACATATGAATATAACTTTATGTATTTTTACACATTTTAAACCTGGAATATAATTTCTTGATATAAGATCAAAGTAAGACACAAATTGGGCAAATAAACTGATTAACTATATTAAAAATATAGCAGCTGGACATGGCGGCTCACGACTATAATCCCAGCACTTTGGGAGGCTAAGGGGGCCAGATTTTTTTAGTAGAGATGGGGTTTCACTATGTTGGCAGCCTGGCCAACATGGTGAAACCCCGTCTCTACTAAAAAATACAAAAATTATCTGGTGTGGTGGTGCACACCTGTAATCCTAGCTACTTGGGAAGCTGAGGCAGGAAAATCACTTGAACCTGGGAGGTGGAGGTTGCAGTGAGCTGAGATCACGCCACTGCACCCCAGCCTGGGGCAAATATTTTGTTAAAAACAAAATATGTCAACACATGGGCTATCATGAATGACCCTGTATATTCTGCTTCTCATTCTTTTTACTTTACAATGTATGCTATGCGTACACATAAAGGAGAAATCAACAGAGATGGAGGGAGAAGGACATGGGATATTGGAGCATATCTTGCTTTCAGATTGACACAATGCTTCGGGGGTATGAAAAGCAGCTGGGAGAAAGGTGATTTCCTGCTTTCCAGGACTCATTTTTGTGGGGCAAAGAATGAACAGCAACTCCTGTTGCTGGCATGAAAGTAGGTACTTGATTTGAAGGAAATGCCAATCCAGTGAATCAGATAGTATAAAACCCACTACACTTAGATCAGAAGCTATTTCTACATTTAAGTAAGTGGAATGATTGTGGAGTGCCCAGTTGTAGGAGAATTACTAAACCCTACATTAGATCTGTTGTAATAATGGAATTTTGCTCTTGAATCTACAATAATATTACTAGATTTTTTTTTTGAGCCAGGAGCACCTATTGACTATAATGAATGTTCCCTCTGCAATCAGAATGTGTGAAGGAGATCCAGGCAAGGTTTTCACCTATTCTAGCCAATCGCCAGAAAGAGATCCTTAGGAGTTCCTCTCATGTGTCACCATAGTGATGGAGCTGGGGGTGGAATCAAAAGACAGATCAGGATATGAAGAATTTGAATAATTTAATAGTTACTATTTACTCAGCACCTATAATGTGTGCCTTGATGCAAGGGAAGACTTTATTGTTGAAACCATCTGTGAAAACTGAAAGATGCAGCTTAGCGAAGCAATTAAGAGTTTGGGTTCATATCTTGGTTGCAGCACTTACTGGTTGTTAATCTTAGGCAAGTTTTTCAGCTTTTCCATACCTCAGTTTCTTTATTTGCAAGATGAAGAAACACACTTGTTCTGTTCTGCTACAACATGTGTTTGTGTAATGTGAATTGGCTCATTCACGATTGGCAAATGAGGTGGGGATACTGTCAGGGTCATGCAGTGACTGTTGGTTCATATAAGGTTTTTCTCCGCAAGTTCATGGTTTGCATCATCAAATACCAGTAGTTAAACACAAAGTAGATTAAAGCCCTGGATGTGGCAAATTGTGGGAGAATGCAGGGCCGTGAATGATGCAGAGTAATTGCCTGCACACTCTTCCCCTTGGGTCAGTCTGACCACGTGGTCTGAATGGAGATGACGGTTTCCATGCCTCTTCCTGACTTTGTTACACATGATCTCAGCAAGCAGCCTCCATCGTCTCTTGGAGTCAAGCAGACTCCGCATTTAAAAAAGGGCAAAGTCTTGTGTTTTCTATAGTATTTCTTTTACATGATTGAGAAGTAGGAAAACTACATCTAAACTATCATTTCTTTAATTATTAGGTATTTATCATGTTTTTAACATGATCTCTGTTTAATTTTAAGCAATTAATGCTGTGCTTAGAGAGCTGCATAAGTTTTGAATGGTCTGCTCCTAATCCTGTCTTCACTATGAACCTTGCTAGTTTTAGTACAAAATTTTGCAGAATGTGATAATGTGATGCTTTTTAGTAATGTGTATATTGCATTATGGTGGAAAAACCTAAACAGTATGTATAAATGTTAGATGAAACTAATACTCTATAAAATTTGCTATTACAAAAGGAAGCATTTAACTAAATGTCCCTGACCACACAATGTGCTAAATCAGGGCCACTCAAACTTATGCCATTGCCTAACTTGGGGAATGGTAAGAGTGTACGTTAAAGCACTGCATATCTCTGTGTGTATTATAATTTCCGTGTGGATAGATGTAAGTCCTTTGTTTTAACAACACCAGTGATTTACCATCTTCAACACTCAACTTTCTTATCTGTTACAAAATGGAGGAAATAAAACCAATTTCTTTTCTTTCTTTCTTTTTTTTTTTTTTTTTTTTTTCTTTTTTTGAGACATTCTTCACTCAAGTATTAGCAGCTTTTTTTTTGAGATGGAATTTCACTCTTGTTACCCAGGCTGGAGTGAAATGGCACAATCTCACTGCAACTTCCACCTCCAGGAGATCTCACAGGGATTTCCCTGCCTCGCCCTCCCAAGTAGCTGGGATTACAGCCATGCATCACTACCCCCAGCTAATTTTGTATTTTTAGTAGAGATGGGGTTTCTCCATCTTGGTCAGGCTAGTCTCGAACTCCTGACCGCAGATGATCCACCCACCTTGGCCTCCCAAAGTGTTGTGATTACAGGCGGGAGCCACTGCGCCTGGCCAATAAAACCAATTTCATAGGGGTATTTTGAGAATAAAATAAATAATGCAAATCAGTTGCTCTTTCGCTTCTTCCACTGGTGGAATGCCTAGAAGTATATTTTTGTTTTTTATAAAATGAAATAAAATGTTTTGTTTTTACATTATCATGAAATGTTGATATATAAAATAAAATAGCCAAACATATAATTGTACACATATATGGTACACATAACTCACAGGACATCACAGTGTCCAGTGGTGGTAAGCGCAATTGACCAGGCAACATTTATAGAAGATAAAAATTGAGAAAATTCTGTCCATTTAACTCAGCTTCTTGGGAAAAAAAAACTATGGGTCTATTTTTGTGTTTTTATAACCTGAGTCATTTCTTAGAGTTTCAGGGTTTTTTTGAGAATTAGTGTGATGTGTAAAATACCTTCAGCACTGAACTTGGAATGTACTATTTACTCTTTTACTCAATAGCTACTGAGCACCTGCTGTGTGCCAGGCACTGGTATAGGTACTGGAGCGGCAGAGGTGAGCAGGACAGATCTCCTGCCTTCAAGGCTCTTGTGTTACTGTGAGGGAGGGAAGCAATCCCAAACCAGAGGGAGGTACGAGTGAAGTGAGAGGAAAGTTAGGGAGCTGCTGATGAGTTCTCGGAGAGGTGAACTGAGGATGGCCTCCACCAGGGTGGTGGCTGCAGCAGCTGTGAGAAGTAGTGAGACTCAGAAAATGCTTCAAAGGCAGAGCTTACAGAAATTATAGTTAGATTAGAATGCGAAATGGGGAGTGAAAGAAAGAAATCAGACATGATTTTTAGATTTCTGGCATGATCCACCTTCTACAAGACAGTGTGTCAACACCCAGAACACTATTTTCTGATGATATCTCTTCCTCCTTTTGCCCCCTCACTTACTGCAGATCGTCAGTGTCCCAGCGCTTCCTCCTGGACACTGCAGTACCCACTAGTGATACTCTGCCCATGTTTCCTCTTTCTCAAAGGGCCACAGGGTCTCAAATTACTTTTTCCGTTTTGTGATTACCTGCCACTTGAGACTCTAATTCCTGTAGTTTTCAATCCAATGATAACTCAGTCAGATGTCAGCTGTTTCCTCATTGCTTTCTTTGAGCTTTCCCCAAGTAATTTGCTTCTGAAAAAAAATAAATGTGAGCAATATAGAATTTATAGGCTATATCATAGGTGAATTGGAGGAGAGAGGTTACATTGCATATGTCTATGGCAAAAAACCTAAAGTATATCTAAATTTATTTTTCCTAAGGTCCTTTTCTTTGCCACAAAACCATCAAATGTCCCTTTGCTCTCCTTTCCTTCCTGCCCAGTTTTATAACTTTAGACTTCTTCCATCCAGAGTTTTTTTTTCTGGACTTTCAAATTGTAGTTTATTCAGGAAGCAATTCAGCTCTTTCTCAATTCTTGCCTGTTCACTTGCATATTAATTTGGGGGCCCAGCAAAATGAACAGTCATGTAGTTACCAATGTGTAAGCTCCCCACTACCAGCAGGTTATAAAAAATGATTTCTTTTTTCTTAAAGATACTTATCTGTCATATGTAATTCACAACATGGGGCAAAACACCAATAGATTTAACTCTCTCGAAGAATATTTACCTTTAAGCAAATGCAAAATAATGAAATTTGATAAATGAAAATTTTTTTTCCCATTTATTTTATTGCATTTTAGGTTTTGGGGTACATGTGAAGAACATGCAAGATTATTGCATAGGTACACACGTGGCAGTGTGATTTGCTGCCTTCCTCCCCGTCACCTACATCTGGCATCTCTCCCCTTTCTATCTCTCCCCAGCTCCCCACCCCCCACCGTCCCTCCCCTATTTCCCCCCAACTGACCCCAGTGTGTAGTGCTCCCCTCCCTGTGTCCATGTGTTCTCATTGTTCAACACCCGCCTATGAGTGAGAACATGTGGTGTTTGATCTTCTGCTCTTCTGTCAGTTTGCTGAGAATGATGGTTTCCAGGTTCATCCATGTCCCTACAAAGGACACAAACTCATCGTTTTTGGTGCAGGGCAGAGTTTCTAGTTTGTGTCTGTGTGTTTGCTGAGTCCTTTACTGTTTCTCTTTTTTTTTTCTTGAGACATGGTGTCTCACTCTATAACTCAGACTGGAGTGTAGTTGTATGACCTTGGCTCATGTCAGCCTTGATATCCTGGACTCAAGTGATCTTACCACCTCAGCCTCCCAAGTAGCTGGGACTATAGGCACCCACCACCACACCCAGCTAAGTTTTTAATTTTTGTAGAGATGGGTTTTGCCATATTGCCCAGGCTGGTTTTGAACTCTTGTGCTCAAGCAATCTTCCTTGGCCTCCAAGAGTGCTGGGATTATAGGCTGAACCACCACGCCTGGCTGTCTACTTCCGAGTCTCTGTTTTCTTACCCAACTATAGGCATATCATGGAAATATTACAAGTTCTGTTGTAGACCACTACAGTAGGGCAAATATTGTAATAAAATGAATCACATTATTTTTTTGGGCTTCCCAGGACATATTTTTTAGCCCAATTTGTGTGGCTGTAAAAAACTACCTGAGGTTGAATTATTTATAAAGAAAAGAGGCTTATTTGGCTTATGATTATGCAGGCTGTACAAGCCTGGCACCAGCATCTGCCTGGCCTCTGGTAAGGCCCCAGGAAACTTTTACTCATGGCAGAAGGCAAGGGGAGCTGTGAAACACATGGTGAGAGAGGAAGTAAGAGAAAAGGAGGAGATGCCAAACTCTTTTTAACAGCAAGATGTCACGTGAACTCATAACCTGGGGAGATCACCAAGCCACTCATAAGAGATCCACCCCTGTGACCCAAACAGCTCCAGTGAGGCCCCACCTCCAACATTGGGGATCACATTTCAACATGAGATTTGGAGAGGACAAACATTCAAACTATATAAACATATGAAAGTTGTGTGTCTTTATACTGTATTCCATTAAATGTGCAATGGCATTATGTATAAAAATGCACATATCTTAATATGAAAATATGTTATTGCTAAAAAGTGCTAATGATCATCTGAGCTTTCGGCAACTTGTATTCTTTTTGCTGGTGGATGGTTTTACCTTTATGTTGATGTCTGCTGATTGATCAGGATGGTGGTTGCTGAAGATTAGGGTGGCGGTGGCAATTTCTTAAAATAAGACAACAATGAAGTTTGCTGCATCAATTGATTCTTCATTTCACAAAAGATTTCTCTGCAGCATATGATGCTATTTGACAGAATTTAACTAATGGCAGAACTTCTTTCAAAATTAGAGTCAATTATCTCAAACTCTGTCATTGCTTTATCAACTAAGTTTATGCAATATTCTAAACCTTCTGTTGTCATGTCAACAACATTCATAGCATCTTCACCAAGAGTAGATTCTACCTCAAGAACCACTTTTCTTTTTCTCAACCATAAGAAACGCCTCATCTATTCAAGGTATGTCATGAGGTTGCAGCAATTTAGTCACATTTTCAGGCTCCATTTATAATTCTAGGTTTCTTGCTATTTCTACTGCATCTGTGGTTGTTTCCTCCACACTTTGAATACTGAACCCCTCAAAGTCATTCATGATGGTTGGAGTCACCTTCTTCTAAACTCCTGTTAATGTTGATTTTTTGACACCCTGTCATGAATCACAAATGCTTTTAATAAAATATAGAATGGTGAATCCTGTTCTGAAGGTTTTAAAATTTTCTTTGCCCAGATCTATTAGAAGAATCATTATTTATGGTAGCTATAGCCT
Organism: Cebus imitator; assembly: GCF_001604975.1. Lineage (NCBI taxonomy): Eukaryota > Metazoa > Chordata > Mammalia > Primates > Cebidae > Cebus > Cebus imitator. The sequence goes on from NW_016107355.1 coordinate 6,943,502, forward strand.
TACAATGTGTATTTCTTTAGTAATAAGACTTGACAGTCAAAATTACTTCTTAATCTATGGGCTGAACAATGAATGTTGTGTTAGCAGGCATAAAAACAACATTAATCTCCATGTATATCTCCATCAGAGCTCTTGGGTGACCAGGTGCATTGTCAATGAGCAGTAATATCTTGAAATCTTTTTATCTGAGCAGTAGATCTCATGAGTAGGCTTAAAATATTTAGTAAACCATGCTGTAAACAGATGTGCTGTCATCCAGAATTTACTCCATTGAGAGAGCATGAACAAAGTAGATTTAGAATAATTCTTAAGAACCCTACAGTTTTTAGAATGGCAAATGAGCATGGGCTTCCACTTAAAGTTACCAGCTGCTTTGGCCCCTAAAAGAGAGTTGGCCTGTTAATTAAACTTTGAAGTCAGACATTGACTTCTCCTCTCTAGCTTTAACATTTATACATGGCATCTTCTTCCAATAGAACGTTGTTTCATCTACATTCAATGTCTGTTGTTTAGTGTAATCACTTTCATCAATCATCTTAGCTAGATCTTCTGGATAACTTGCTGCAGTTTCTCCATCAGCATTTAGGGATTCACTTAGCACTTTTAAGTTATGGAGATGGCTTCTTTCCTTAAACTCAAGAACCAGTCTCTGCCAGCTTCCAACTTTACTTCTGCAGCTTCCTTACCTCTCAGCCTTCATAGACTTGAAGAGAGTTAGAGCCTTGCTCTGGATTAGGCTTTGGCTTAAGGGAATATTGTGGCTGGTTTGATCTTCTGTGCAGACGACTAAAACTTTCTTCATATCAGCAATAAGACTGTTTTGCTTTCTTATCATTCATGGGTTCACCAGGGTAGTACTTTTACTTTCCTTCAAGAACTTTTCCCTTCTGTTCACAACTTGGCTAGCTGTTTGGTGCATGAGGCCTAGTTTTTCATTTATCTCAGCCTTCAAAATGCCTTCCTCACTAATCTTAATCATTTCTAGCTTTTGGTTTAAAGTAAGGGATGTGCAACTCTTCCTTTTACTTGAACACTTATAAGCTATTTTAGGGTAATTAAATTGGCCTAATTTCAATATTGTTGTGTCTTAGGGAATAGGGAGGCCTGAGGAGAGGAAGAGAGATGGGAGAACTGCCTATTAATGGAGCAGTCAGAACACACACAACATTTGTCAATGTTTGCTGTTTTATATGGGTGTGGTTCATGGTGCCCTCAAACAATGACAATAATAACATCAAAGATCATTAGTCACGGATCACCATAATGGATATAATAATAATGAAAAACATCAGGCCAGGTGCAGTGACTCATGCCTGTAATCACAGCACCTTGGGAAGTTGAGGTGGGTGGATCACTTGAGGTCAGGAGGTTGAGACCAGCTGGGTCAACATGCCAAAATCTCAACTCTACCAAAAACACAAAAATTAGCCAGGCGTGGTGATGCATGCGTGTAATCCAGCTCCTCAGGAGGATGAGGCATGAGAATCACTTGAACCTGGCATCTGGAGGTTGCAGTTAGCCAAGATTGCATCATTGCACTCCATCCAGCCTGGGCAACAGAGACTCAGTAAATAAATAAATAAAAAGAAAAATGCTAAAATAATGCAAGGTTTACCACAATGTGACACAGACATACAACTTGAGCACATGCTGTTGGAAAAATGGCACTGATAGACTTGCTCAACAAAGGGTTGCCATAAATCTTCAATTTGTAGAAAGGGAAATATCTGCAAAGCACAATAAAATGAAGTGAGATAAAGCAAAGTATGCCCGCACTCTAAGTCTTCTGCTGTGATAAGCGGCCATGAGATTGACCTTGTGCATGGGCAATAGGTCTCCAGTGGGCAAAGAAGAATCAGGGTTTGCTGTGGCAGCCATTCCACCTATGATTAACTATCATTTTCTTCCTGAAGTTTTCTCTTCTTGTGTATACAACAGGGATTCCTCAAGCTGCTTCAATACACAACTACCAATAAACAACTGACCAACCTTTTTTAAGAATGTTAATTTTAATCTTTTGGCTATTTTCATGCTGTTTATTGAGAAATGTCTATTCAGGTCCCTAACCCATTTCTAGTTGGATTGTTTGTTTGTTTTTGTCTGTAGAGTTGAGCTTCTTGTGTATTTTGGATATTAGTTCCTAATCAGATGTTCACTTACAATATTTTCTCCCAATTTATTGGGTGTGTTTTCATTTTGTTAATTGTTTCCTTTGTTGTGCAGAAGCTTTTTATTTTGATGTAATTCCATTTGTCATTTTTTGCTTTTGTTTTCTGCACTTTTGGGGTCAAATGTAAAAAGTCCTTGCCTGAACCAATTTTGCATAGTTTTTTCTCCATGTTTTCTTCCAGTAGTTTAAAAACATCAGGTCTTATATTTCTGTCTTTCATCCATTTAGTGTAGATTTTGGATATGGTATGAGATAAGGGTTCAGCTACATTTTTTTTGCTATGGATATCCAGTTTTCCTAACACAATTTATTGAAGAAACTGTCGTTTTCCCATTGGTATATTCTTGACAACTGTGTCACAAATCAATTGACCATACATGCCTGCAATGGTGCGATAATTACTGAGCTCTCTATTCTGCACCATTGCTCAGAGTCTAGTTTGATGCCATTACCATGTTGTTTTAAGTATTATTGTTTTGTAGTATTGTTTGAAATCAGATAGTGTGATGTTTCCAACCTTGTTTTAATTCATAATTGCCTTGTCTATTTTTTTTTCTGGTTCTATATGAATTTTGTGATTGTTTTTTGCTATTTCTATGAAAAATGCCATTGGAATTTTGTTAAGAATTGCATTGAATTTATAGGTCTCTTTGGGTAGTACAGACACTTTAACAATATTAATCTTCAAATTCATGAACATGAGATATCTTTCTATTTATTTGTGTCTTCTTCAATTTCTATCATTAATGTTTTATAGTTTTCAGTGCACAGGTCTTTCATCTCCTTGGTTATATTGATTCCTAAATATTTTATTTTTCTGTAGCTATTTTTAATGGGATTATTCCCCTGATTTCTTTTTCAGAAAGTTTGTTGTTAGTGTATAGAAGCACTACTAATTTTTGTATGTTGATTTTGTATCCTGAAACTTTACTGTATTTGTTTATTAGTTCTAACAGTTTTTTTTTTTTTGGTAGAATCTTTAGAGTTTTCTCTCTATATATAATCATGTTGCCGGCAAACAATGACAATTTCACTTTCTCCTTTCCAATTTGGGTGACTTTTATTTTTCCTCTTGCCTAATTTCTCTGGTAAGAACTTCCAATACTATGTTGAATAGAAGTGGAAGGACTGAGCATCCTTGTCTTATTCTGAATTTTAGGAGAAAGAGCTTCAATTTTTCTGTGGAGTATAATGTTAGCTGTAACTACATAATCTTAATGTCTGTTATCAGTTGCATGATTTCAATCTTAGAATGATTTCAGGAATGTGTTCCCAGATACCTTGGAATAGAGTTGCATCCATGATTAGCTGAAGCCTTTTCTATATAGTGTTTCAGACAGGCTTCATAATTTGCTTTGTGTGTGACTGAATTTTATATGTATATATCATTATGACTACCTAAACCATCATATCAGGGCCTTTTCAGATGCTTGAACTTGTATTTCAAGAAAGTGTTTTTCAAACTTTAGTTTTTAATAAGTGTTGCTTCAAATGAAAGCTAAGCATGCTCATTGGAAGAGCTTGGCTTCAGGTGATCAGCCTTACTGTTTGATTGCGGGATCATATGGTAACTCTATTTTTAATTTTGTGAAGAAGCCTTCACATTGTTTTCCATAATGACTGTACTAATTTACCTTTCCACCAGCAGTGTACAAGTGTTCTCATTTGTTCATATGGTTCCAACACTTATTATCTCTCATCTTTTTCATAATGGCCATTTTAAGAGATATGAGGTAATAGCTTTTTGTGGCTTTGACTTGCATTTCTCTGATGTTTAGCCCTTGAACCTGTTTATCATTTGTAGATCTTTAGAGAACTGTCTCTTTAGGTCCTTTTCCCATGTTTTATTTGCTTTCTTGCTATTGACTTGAGTTTCTTATATATTTTGGACTTTAATGCCTTATCAGAGGTATAGTTTAATGTT
>NW_016107355.1:6947889-7005815 GCF_001604975.1 Cebus imitator
GCCTCCCGGGTTCAAGTGATTCTCCTGTCTCAGCCTCCCGAGTAGCTGCGATTGCAGGCATGCACCACCATGCCCAGCTAATTTTGTATTTCTAGGAGAGATGGGGTTTCTCCATGTTGGGCAGGCTGGTCTTGAACTCTCGACCTCAGGTGACCCACCCACCTTAGTGTCCCAAAGTGCTGGGGTTACAGGCATGAGCCACCACACCTGGCCTGACATTTCTTTTATTCTAATATAAATATTTAACACATATACCCTGTAACTAATGATTTGCCTGCATTCTATACATTTTGACATATTCTCTTTTCATTTTTATGAAATTCAAAACGTTTTCTGATTTTACTTGTGATGTCTTCTTTGGCCAATGGGTTATTTTGAGGTGTTATACTTAATTTTTAAATATTTGGAGGTTTTCTGGATGTCTTTCTGATATTAAGTTCTAGTTTAATTTCATTGTGAATTTTAATGTATCATTGGATTATTTTAATTCTTTTAAATTTATTGAGATTTATCTCAGTAGCCCAAGAATATGGTCTATCTTAGCCATCGTTTCACTTAAACATGAAAAGAATATATATCTTAATTTTGTTGGGTGTATTTTTCCATAAATGCCAGTGAAGTTTTCTGGCAACGTGGTTTGGTTATTTCATATCCTTGCAATTTTTTTGGTCAATCTGTTCTATCAATTAATTTGATGAAGAGTATTGCAATCTCTAATTATAATTGTGAATTTGCCCATTTTCGTCTTTTAGTTCTATCAGCTTTTTTTTGGAGCTCTTTTATTAGGTGAATAAATACTTGGGATTTTTATAATTTCTTGATGAATTCATCCTTTGCTCATTATGTAATATAATTCTTTATCCCTGGAATGTTATTTGTTCAGAAATCTACTTTGTCAGTTATTAATATAGATAATCAGTTTTGTTTTGATTGGTCATTGCCTAATATATATTCTTTGTTCTTTTACTTTTAACTGGTGTATTTATATTAAAAGTGGATTTTTTTGTAGACAACATATAGTTGGGCCTTACTTTCTTATATAATCCAATTTGACTATGCCTTCTAATTGGAATATTTACACACAATACGTATTTATTGTGTTTATTGATATAATTGGATTTAAATCTTACCATTTAATCATCTTTTGACATTCTTTATCTCTTTTGTAAATACACACTTCCATGTAATAGCATGATTTTTTTCTACCGTAGCAACCTGATTTAGCATTTCTTTTAGTGTAGGTCTGCTGGCATTGAATTTTCTGTTTGTGTTTGTCTGAAAGTCTGCATTTTGCTTTCCTTTCTGAGACATATTTTAACTTCATTTGGAATTCTGGGTTGATCATTTCTTATTTTAAAGACATCCCTTTATTGTCTTCTGGCTTGCATAATATTTGACAAGAAATCTGGTGTAATTCTCATATATATAATGCCTCATTTTTCTTTCAGTGGCTTCGATATTTTCTGTATATCTCTGGTTTTCAGTAGTTTGATAGTGATGTATCTGGAAATGCCTATGTGTGTTGTATTTATTCTGTGTGGAGTTTTCAGAGCTTTTGGGATCTATGCAATGTTTCATTAATATTGGAAAATCCTCAGCTACTATTTATTCAAGTGTTTCTTCTGCCCTATACTTTTTCTCCTTTTCCTTTGTATACTCAATGTCCTATACGTTAGCCTATTTGATACATCATAGCCCTTATATACTCTGTTCTCCTACACTATCTTTTTATTTTTTTTGTATTTCAGTTTGGATAATTTTATTGACATATCTTTAAGTATACCAACTCTTTCCTCAGCTATATCTAGTTTGCTGATAAACCTATCAATTTTTTTTCTTTTATGATGCTGCTAACCAATAGAACATTTTGGGCTGATGAAAAAATTCTTGTTTTGTCCAATGCAACATCTACTATCCACATGTGGCTTGAAATGTGGCAAGTGTAATTGAAGCAATATATTTAAAATTTTATTTTAGTTTAATTAATTTAAATTTTGATTAAAAAATAGTCACATTTATTACTGGTTATTATATTGAACAGCACAGATCTATGATACCATGTTTTTGTTTCCAGTGTCTTTTAAAATGATTTTTATTGGCTTAATTTTTTTTGAAATTCTTTATCTCTTCAAGTATGCCGTTCATGTTTTCCGCTTCATTCTTTAACATGTTAGTCATAGTTATTTTTAAGTCTTTGTCTAATGGTTTCAACATCTGAGTTACTACTGAGTAATTATTCTGTTGACAACAGGTTGTTTTTTCCTGCTTTTTTGTATATCTCATGATGTTTTATTTAAGGGCAGATATCCTGTGTTGGGAAAAACAGAGATTGAGATAAATAGAACTTATGCCCCAAAATGGGCATGCCTATTCTTTGGGCTGTCTGTGTGAAAAGTTGAGTCAATGTAATCAGGAGTTGAGCTGTGCCAGCTTCGCTCGTAATTTTTTTTGTGCACGCTCAGTAAAGGCCAGTGGAATAGAGCTTGTCAGTAAGAAATCCTCTTGGGTTTGTGGCTTTCAGTTATTTTAAGTGATCATGCTTGTCGCTAATCAGTTTATAAGAATTTGTTAAAATTTTTGTTGATTTCTTCTCATCTGATTTTATAATGGTTAACTCATCCTTTCATGGAGTGCCAAAGATAAAAGTTGTCAGGTCTTTTCTCTCCTTTTAAGGTCTGCTTACTCCTTGGAAATTACTTCACTTGATCGCCTTATGTCCTCAGCCCTCATTTATCTGATCAATATAAGAAAGTTTTTTTGTTGTTGTTTACAAATTATTTATTTCTTTTGTTGTTATTAGGGAGAAACATCTTTTTTTTTTTTTGGTGGAGTTCTACACGCTATGTGGAAGCGGAGTTAGCCATCTAAGGAAAGCCATGGTGATCTATGACATCTTGGCAGGAGAAAATGTATGCCTTGGTGAGAAAGGTCATATCTTGTTTACAAACAGTAGCAGAGAAATAGGTATCTGGTAATGAGTATAGGGAAATGGGCAGTAATCATTAAAGAAATGTTGAAAATTAGTAGAACTTCCAAATGCACATAGAAAACTTTGGAGTAAAAACATTTAACAAATTTTAAAAAATAGGAATTAAGAACAAAAGGAAACATGTAAATTGCATGAAAAACATAAGAAAAAATGTTAGATATAGAAGTCTCGTAAATGAATCATTACTCTTAATGTAAATGGACCTGAATTAATCTATTAAAAGACAGAGACTGTCAGATGGGACAATAAAATCCCTACTATATGACTTTACAAATATATACTTTAAGTAAAGGGAAAATGAATAGCAGGAGAATGGCATTTCAGGAAAATACAAATAAAAAGAAGGCAGAAATGGGACATATTGATGTCAGATAAGAAGAATGTCAGGCTAAAAGTAACGTGAGACATTACATAATGACAAATATAAACATTTAATTAGATTATTTTGGCAGAGACTATGTTCTCTGGAACCTATCACATACAAACATAACCACTGGATCAAAGAAAATATCAAATGGAAAATTACAAGGAAGCAATATAATGAAATGCTAAGCACACAGACTTTGGAGCCATTTGGCCTAGGTTCTAATTCTGATTCCACCACATAACATCTATAAGACCTTAGAGAATTTTCTTACCCTTTTTGTGTCTCAGGTTTCTCACCTGTAAAAATAGAAATGATAATAGTACCTACACAATAGAATTTTTATTAAATAATGTGAATTAATGGCCATAAAAAGTTTTAGCACAGTGCTTGGCACATTGTGAACTATGAGTCATGTAATGGGATAAATACTAGAAATCAGTGAAAAGTTGGAGACTATTGTAGGCAAAATGGCGCCCCAGACATGTCCGCCGTTATGCCGAGAACCAGTGAATATGTTGTGTTACATGGCACAAGGGAGTTGGAGGGTGCAACTAAGGTTAAGGGCCTAAAATAGAGAGATTATCCTAGATTATCTGAGTGGACCCAATATAATAACAGGAGCCAATAATAGGAGAGTATTTTTCTCTAGCTGGAGTCAGTGAGATATAGCAGAAAAAAAAGTCACAAAGATTCTGGGCATAAAAAGGATTTGATGTACCATTCATTGCGTGTTCTAAGATGTAGGAGCCCATGTGCAAGAATGAGAGAGATGGCTAGGAGCTATGGGGAGCTCGTAGCTGACAGACAGCAAAGAAACTGGTACTTAAGTTCTTCAATCATACCCTTAAAAATCCTATAATTATATCCATCGATGCTGAAATATATTTGATAAAATTCAATAATTGTTTGAAAACTATATATCCTACAAAAGAGTATATAAGAGATGTATCTAGAATATATAAGGAGCTCTCAAGACAAACACTACAATTAAAAAATGACAAAAAGACAGGAAGAGACATTTCAGCAAAGTGGATAAATAGCAAATAAGCACATGAAAGGATAATCAACTTTATTATAATAAAGTTGATATATGCAACTCCATTGGAGTATGCAAAGTAAAACTACAATGAGATATCATTACAAACCCATCATAATGACAACTCAAAATGCTGGCAAGGATGCAGAGAAACTGGATCACTCATATGTTGCTGGTGGGAATGCCAAGTGACACATCACTCTGGAAAACAGTTTGGCAATTTGGCAAAACAAAACATACAACTACTATATGACCCAGCAATTGCACTTCCGGGTATTTATTCTAGAGAAATGAAGATGTATGATCATGTAAAGACCTGCACATACATATTTATTGCAGCTTTATTTGTGACAGCCCCAAATAGGAACTAACCCAGAGGTACTTCAGTAGGTGAATGGTTACACAACCTGTAGTATATCCATGCCATGGAATACTACTCAGCAATAAAAAGGAATAAACTATTAATACATGCAAAAATCTGGATGAATCGCTAGAGAATTATGTTGAGTGAATAAGACTAATTCTGAAAGATTACGTGCTGTATGATTCCACTTCTATGCCATTCTTGAAACGGCAAAAATTATAGAAATGGAAAGCAGATTAGTGGCAGGGGCTAAAAGTGGGTGCAGACATAAGGGAAATAATGTGTTTATAAAAGGGCAATATAAAGGATCCCTGTGGTGATGGAAATGTTCTGTATCTTGGCTGTATTAATGTTAATGTCCTGGTTGTGATACTGTTTTACAAGATGTTACTATTGAGAAAAACTCAGTAAAGGGCACAAAGGAGGTTGCAGTGAGCCAAGATTGCACCATTGCACTCCAGCCTGGGCAACAGAGTGATATTAAATTTATAAATATATTTGTGATATATGAACATATTAGTAAAAAATTCAATTAAAAATGTGGCATGATCAGGTATGGTGGCTCACGCTTGTAGTCCCAGAACTCTGGGAAGGCGAGATGGGAGGACTGCATAAGCCAGGAGTTTGAGATCACTCTAGTCAACATAGCAAGACCACCATCTCAAAAAAAGGGGCATATTGAGCCCAGCAACATAGAAAATAAATAATAAACCAATTCCATGTGGGTTTATTACATTTTGAGAGAAAAATCTATCAAAATAATGTGTTATATTTACAAATTTCAAAAATACCAATATGATCATATCAATAATGATCTAAAAATCATTTGATAAAATTCAGTAGCTATTCTTAACATAAAATAAAAATAGAAGGGAAATTACCTTAATGTGATGTATAATATTTGCTAAAAAACAAGTATTACTTGAAATAGCAAAATTAAATTCATTTTCATTAAAATTAAGTGCTAGACGGGATGCTTGGTATTGCACTACTTGTCCTTGTTATTTATAATTGTCTTGGTGATTTTAGCAATTTCAATAACTGAAGAAGGAGGAAGAGAAGGCAAGAAGGAGGAGAAAGAGGAAAAGCAGGAGAAGGAAGAAAGAAAAAAATAGCTGGCATATATTTTGGAAGAGGAGAGCTACAGCTAGTTTTTTGTTATTGTTGATGGTATGGATATATCCCTGGCAGAATGAATGTGGGTAGAGGGACAAGAAGTCTACTGGAATTAAAAAGAAAATACAATAAAATGGCTAAATATTAGCAAAATTTAAAAGCAAGCATCATTCTCCACTCTAGTAATAAACCCCTGTGTAGTAAAATTTTAAAATTATTATAGTATGGTGGCTCATGCCTCTAATCCCAGCACTTTGGGAGGCTTAGGTGGATGGGTCACTTGAGGTCAGGAGAACGAGACCAACCTGGCCAGCATGGTGAAACCCTGTCTCTACTAAAAATACAAAATTAGCAGGGCATGGTAGCAGGCGCCTGTAATCCCAGCTACTCAGGAGGCTGAGGCAGGAGAATTGTCTGAACCAGGGAGGTGGAGGTTGCAGAGAGCCAAGATCGCACCATTGTACTCCAGCCTGAGTGACAGAGCAAGACTCTATCTCCAAAGGAAAAAAAAAATTACAATAGTAACAAAGCTGTGAAAAACTTAAGAATAAATTTAGTAAGTGACAAAGCTGTATTTCAGGGAAAGAAGGTAAATTATTTAATAAATGGTTCTGATCCAATTGGAAATTAATTATTATATAATAAATTTATAAGTTAAATGTAAGAAATAGATAAAACTCCCACATTAAAATCTAGGCTACATGTAGTCTTGGTTTGTGGAAGACCTTCTTAAGCAAGTCTAGAAACTTAGAAACTATACAAATAAAGGTAGATATATTTTACTGAATGGCATGAAAAATGTATGGCAAAAACACAACTTACAAAACAAATAACAATATAAAATTTTTCAATTAGTATAACAAATAGGAAACATAACAAACAATATGACAAACTTATCTACGTAATTAATCAAGGAGCAAATCCAAATGACCAGCAAGAGCTGAGAGGATGACCCAGCTCACTAATAATCAGGAAAGGGCAAATTTAAATTAACAAATAAATATCATTTCCCAGCTATCAGATTGGCTAAGATTAAAAAGGCTGTCAACATCAGCTGCTTCTAGGATACAGGGAATTTGAATTTTAAAATGTGAATTCTCAAACATCCTTATGAAAATATTAGACTACTTTTTGAAAAAGCAACTGGGAAACATCTGTTAAAATTAAACACACACACACACACACACACACACACACACACACACACACACACACATTTTAATCCAGTGGTCCTTCACTTGAAAAACATCCCGGCCAGGCAGGGTGACTCATACCTGTAATCCCAGCACTTTGGGAGGCCGAGATGGGTGGATCATGAGGCCAAGAGATAGAGACCACCCTGGCCAACATGGTGAAACCCCATCTCTACTAAAAATAGAAAAATTGTCTGGGCTTGGTGGTGGGTGCCTGTAATCCCAGCTACTTGGGAGGCTGCGGCAGGATAATTGCTTGAACCTGGAAGGCAGAGGTTTCAGTGAGCCGGGATCACGTCACTGCGCTGCAGCCTGGGTGACAGAGTGAGACTCTGTCTCAAAATAACAACAACGAACAAAAGCATCCCATGGGATTAGAAGCCTCAGCACATAAGAATATATTTCCAAAGATGTCTATTGCTGCATTACTTGTTGTGGTAAAAACAAATAAGCAAATGAATAAAATAATAAATGAATACATAAGTAAACAAGCATAAGTAAATGTTCATTGAAAAAGAATGTTAGCTATGTTAGTAGACATAGTAAAATTTTATGAGGTGTTGTTGTGTGAAGAAACCAAGAAATGTGTGTATTGAGATGGTTATTATTTTCCCCAGGTGTTATCATATACATGCTAGATGTATGCATATGCATATTTGTATGCATGTATGCTACATGTGTGTATGTTTACATGTTTGCATGTCTTATAGAAACATGAAAAATATGAATGATAAGTTCTAACTTAATTTCAGTACCTCAAGGGGGCATGTGATGTGGGTTGGAGTGTAGGGATTGTTGGTGGGTTTTGGGGTGCAGGGGAGCGCTCAGCTCGCTCCCTGGTGGGATCCAGGCTCTTGGTCTCTCTGTCTTTCAAGAATGGGAGAGGGGACCACGGCGGATGCACCATAAAGTAAATGCTGGACCCAAAAAGTTTTTGTAGAAAAGTGATTTATTTAGATAGAGAAAGACAAAAAGGAGAAGAAGAGAGAAAGCTTCCACGAAGAGTGTGTGGAAGGGGACCCAAGTATGGAATCCAAAGGGGTGTGGAAGAAGGGGACTTTTAACCTGGGAGGAATTCCCTCCTTTCCAAACTCCCTGGTCAAAGAAAAGAGTTCCCTTAGACTTCCTCTGGAGTGATTGACTTTTGATTCTTCCCTCCGGGAACCATCAAATCTCCCGGATGGCAAGGCATGGGAGGGGGCATGGCGCTGAGAAGTTCTTGCCTTTGAAACTACGCCCCCTTGTGGATCCAGAAACAGAACACATTCCCTCAGAATGATGGGGTAGGAGAGTAAACCAAAATTTTAAAAATAGGAACAGATTTAAAAAAGAAGAGTGTTTTAAATATGTATGAATAATATCATCCCTTTATGCATTTATTTAAAATTATAAATATATACTCATGTAACATTTACAAAGTAATACCCACAGAAAGACTTTTACTAGCATGTTCATAGCAGCTTTATTCTCAATACCTCTCAACTTGAAATAATATGAATATCTGTCAAAGGGGAATTGTATAGTCATGCAATGGAATGAGTGCTAGTCAACAATACAAAGGAATGAACTGTTGCTATATAACATGGATAAACCTCATGAAAGTTTTATGTGTAGGTAAAAATGATACAATAAAGCAAAAGTGTAAGAATTACACTCTTTCATGCAGCAAGGTGGCTACATAATTTGTGTAACTCAGTGTAAAATAAAAATGTGCAAAAGCAGGAAAAAATTGCCTTTAAATACTAAGATAAAAAGCCTTTTCTTTCACAGTTTCTCACTTGACATGTCATAGTATTTTTATTTGCTATTTAATGTTGTAACAAAAGAAAAAATTAAAGTTATTAAATTTAATGTAATATTAAATGGTAAAAATTATTCTTTTGTACAATGTAAGTTTTACATGCAAATATAGAACATTTAACTTTTATGCAGAATAACTGAACTTAAACAATTCATATTGTCTCAGTCCATTCAGGCTGCTGTAACAAAATACCTTTAACTAGGTAATTTGTAAACAATAGAAATTTATTGCTCACGTTTCTGGAGCCCAGGAAGTCCAGGATCAAGGCACCAGCAGATTTTGTATCTGGACAGGGCTTTCTCTCCGCTTCAAAGATGACATCTTTTAGCTGTGTCCTGATGTGGTAAAAGAGAAAAACCAGGTTTCTCGGGCCTCTTTTATAAGGGTACTGATCTCATTCATGAGGGCTTAGCCTTTACGACCTAATCACCTTTCAGTTGCCCCACTTCCCAAGACCACTGCACTGGGGATTCAGTTTCAACATTTTGAGGGGACACAAGTATTCAGACCACAGTACATATTTTGCAGTTCATACATGCATATGTATTTTGTTCTTATTCAAACAGTGGAAACACTGCACAAAACTAATTCTGTTTTTATTTCACTTCTTGATACATGAACATTCTACTAACCCTCTCTACCCATGGCTTAGTGAAGAGTAGGTAAGGTCTGAAGAGAAAAGGAAGTATGCATTACATTTGCCTTATCTTTCCATTCCTTTTATAGCATCATTTTCAACATACATGGCTGGCCAATATTGGCAAATAATGTAAGTAGGAAAGTATATTATAGGGTTCTTAAGTAGGAGTTGTTTTTTTTTATTTTTTATTTTTTTTGAGACGGAGTTTCACTCTCGTTACCCAGACTGGAGTGCAATGGTGCGATCTCGGCTCACCGCAACCTCCGCCTCCTGGGTTCAGGCAATTCTCCTGCCTCAGCCTCCCTGAGTAGCTGGGACTACAGGCACGCGTCACCATGCCCAGCTAATTTTTTGTATTTTTAGTAGAGACGGGGTTTCACCATGTTGACCAGGATAGTCTCCATCTCTTGACCTCGTGATCCACGTGCCTCGGCCTCCCAAAGTGCTGGGATTACAGGCGTGAGCCACCGCGCCCGGCCACTTTTTTTTTTTTTTTTTTTTTTTTTTAAAAGAAAATCATGTATTTTCTCTGTGTTTGAAACAAATTCTGTTTGGAATGGAATGCGTGGCTTCTGAGGCTATTCACACCCATTCTTATTCAGAGGCAACATGCTTAACTCATTTTGAGTTTCATTAGACTCCCATATATCATTTGTCTCCTGGAATTCTGTCCTGATGGGGTATTACTGCAAAGCCACATGTGAATGGTATGGCAAGGAACAGCAGACATACCCATTTCTTCATTGTCCAGTCAGACTCAATTTATAAAATACAAGTTCAATAATAAAATTATTAAGAATTTCAAGACAGCAATAATAGCAAATGTGGGGGCCCTTTTGAGCAATGTTATATGAGTATATGTTTCAGTTATATGGCTATATTCATTTCTCAAAATTCAGCAAATTGAAATCTGAGCAATTTATTTTATTGCAACTTAATAAACAATAAAACAGTATGTTACACCCTTCCCCCACCTACAGTCTTCTTCTAAATGTAAAATGGAAAAACTTTTAATATTTTTAATTGATTTACTTTTCTGGTAAAAATCATATACTAAATAAAATAGATTAAATCTAAAGTTGTTAGGCTCATCCCATTTCCTCCAGCTCTATGACCTACTTCAATAATTAAAAGTGTCAAAACTATTACATAGTCACAGAGTATAAATTTTTGTCTTGTTTCACATTTTTTAGTAAAGAAATCATGGTTATCTCTCTGAATAGTATAATGCATGAAGAAGATTGTAATGATCAGTCTATAATTTCAACTAAACAATGAAGTATTGCTTGCTTCTTTTATGCCTCATGGAATATGTAATGTATCTGCAATTCATGAGAAATTTACATTCATTTTTCTCTATGACACTGTAAGGCTCTAGGGAGAAAAGGCTTTGATAGGAATTGTGATATTTTGCTTCAATGCACTCATTTGCCCTGGTCAAGGATACATTTTTAAAGATATTTCTCTCTATGCTATTGTAGCCATTTCATTGAGAAGAAAGGAAGCTTTGTACTGCTGAGATGTTTGTTCATATTTACTTATCATATTTGCGATGAAATAAAAAGTTTTATTATACTTTCTTATTTTATTATTATTATTTTTACCATTTTCCCAATCACTAATCTTTAGCAGGAGAGTGAATTATTTTTAGATTTGTCTGTGATACAAACATTTAATTGGTACTTTTCTACTTACAAAAATATCATACATACATTACTGATACCTAATATCTAACAATTCTTCAGCACTTACAATGTACCAAGCACTGTTTTAGGTGCTTACACTCATTTGCTCATTTAATCATTACCAAAAAAAAAAAAAAAAAGAATTTAACGTACTGTTTAATTATTTCTTAGTTCACAGAGGCATGGTTTGATAGAGGTATTTTATAAAGAGACTTATGAATACATTTTTTTTCCAACTTAGTGCTGTGTTATTTGTTCAGAGCTAATATCATTACTTTGGGTGTTTGCTATATTTCAAAGAAAGAATAATTTAAAGAAAATGCTACAGGTGGAAAAGATTTAAGGCATGAAAAAGTTTCATTGAAAGCCTATGGTTGTCCAACAAATTTCTCGATGCCCAGGTGATGGAGTGCCAGGCGCTGTGCTAAGTGCATGGTGAGGAAGCACCAAAAACTAAATGTAGCCCAAATACTCACTGTCTTCAGCCCTGGACAGAAATGCTCATTGCCCAAGGCAACTGGTCTAGGAGCTCTGACTGTGGACCATGCTGCTCTGCAAGCTTGGGGGATGAATATCTCAGCATACCTGAACCCCTTCCCATACAACAGGAAAGGCTGCTATAGAGTTCTATCAAATAAAACTATTTCATAACAGTATGAATTAGGTAATTCTTAAGATTAGGCTAGGGATACAGTCTGAGAAGTCAAGAACATCTATAAACCCATACAGAAGAAGAGCAAAAAACATGAAAAACACTTCTTGAGTCTCAAAAATCTTTATTTGAATTATTGTTGCCTGAATTACTCTTATTTACTACCAACTTAATATGTTCCTCCTTCTGGTCTGTTGATCATCATGGTGGACGGGAGGCAAGACTAGACTGCTGCTGTGGACACAGCAATGTGTGGGGGCTTACAGTGTGAATTTTAGCTCCAGATCGACTACAAGAACAAACTAGCAATCCCGAGAGGACCCACAGACCCTCTAAAGGAAGCAGACTGACTGCTCCTGCAGGACCTGGGAGACCCCTCAAAACTGTGAGTGCCCCAACCGTAGAAGTGGGAAAAGGAGACCCCTCCTCTTCCAAACACACACTCCCACTGGAGAAGCTGAAGGTCTGTTTGTGGAAGAAGTTTCTGACTTTATCTGGAGCTGAGTCAATCTGGAGAGCCAAGTGAAATTCAGGGGTAGAGGAAGCAGCAGAAAGGCCCTGGGAGCTCACCGGGTCCCCTAGCGAGCCATTCCTGCCTGGCACCACAGGGATCCAATGGGAGAGGAGCAAGAGTAAAACTTTATGGAAAGAAGCAAATCTCTAGCTGAACTTTGTAACAATTTGAATGGTGTGAGAAGCCTTCTGGCCAGAACTGCGGGGAGTGTACACGGGACCTATAAAACAAAAATACAAATTAAAAAGCAAAAACATAACCAAACCAAAGTAATAGGCAACAAAGAGCACAACAAATGCAACAGTACCTCACATGTCAATACTAATATTGATTGTAACTGGCCTAAATGCTCCGCTTAAAAGATACAGACTGCAGAATAGATAGGAACCAACAAACCGTCTGCTGCCTTCAGGAGACTCACCTAATACATAAAGGACTCACATAAACTTAAAGGGATGGAAAAAGGCATTTCATGCAAATGGACACCAAAAATGAGCAGGGGTAGCTATCCTTATATCAGACAAAACAAACTTTAAAGCAACAGCAGTTAAAAGAGACAAAGAAGGACATTATATAATGGTCAAAGGACTTGTCTAACAGGAAAATATCATAATCCTAAACATATATGCACCTAATACTGGAGCCCCCAAATTTATGAAACAGTCAGTAATCGACCTAAGAAATGAGATAGACAGCAACACAATAATAGTGGGGGACTTTAATACTCCACTGACAGCATTAGACAGGTCATCGAGAGAGAGTCAACAAAGAAACAATGGATTTGAACTATGCCTTGGAACAAATGGACTTAACAGATATGTACAGAAAATTTTATCCAACAACTGCAGAATACACACTCTATTCAACAGCACATGGAACTTTCTCCAAGATAGACCATATGATAGGCCATAAGACAAGCCTTAATAAATTTAAGAAAATTGAAATGATATCAAGCACTCTCTTAGACCACGGTAGAATAAAACCTGGAAATCAACTTCACAAGGAACCTTCAAAACCATGCAAATACATGGAAATTAAATAACCTGCTTCTGAGTGAGCATTGGGTCAAACACAAAATCAAGATGGAAATTTAAAAATTCTTCAAAATGAATGACAATAATGACAAAACCTTTCAAAACCTCTGGGATACAGCAAAGGCAGTGCTAAGAGGAAAGTTCATAGCCCTAAACGCCTGCATCAAAGAGACCGAATGAGCACGAGTTGACACTCTAAGGTCACACCTCAAGGAACTAGAGAAATAAGAACAAATCAAACTTAAAACCAGCAGAAGAAAGGAAATAACCAAGATCAGAGCAGAACTAAATGAAATTAAAACAAACAAAAAAATACCAAGGATAAACAAAAAAAAAAAAGCTGGTTCTTTGAAAATGTAAATAAAATTGATAAACCACTGGCAAGATTAACCAAGAAAAGAAGAGAGAAAATCCAAATAACCTCAATAAGAAATGAAACAGGAGATATTACAACTGACACCACTGATATACAAAAAATCATTAAGGCTACTATGAACACATTCATGCACATAAATTAGAAAACCTAGAAGAGATGGATATATTCCTGGAAAAATACAACCTTCCTAACTTAAATCAGAAATAATTAGATACCCTGAACAGACCAATAACAAGCAGCAAGATTGAAATGGTAATTACAAAATTATCGGCCAGGTGTGGTGGCTCACACCTGTAATACCAGCACTTTGGGAGTCTGAGGCAGGTGGATCACCTGAGATGAGGAGTTTGAGACCAGCCTGACCAACATGGTGAAACCCTGTCTCTACTAAAAATACAAAAATTAGCTGGGCGTGGTGGCAGACGCCTGTAGTTCCAGCTATTTAGGAAGCTGAGACAGGAAAATTTCTTGAACATGGGAGGCAGAGTTTGCAGTGAGATGAGATCATGCCACTGCACTCCAGACTGGGTGGCAGAGTGAGACTCCATCCCCCCATCAAAAAACGTTATCAACAAAAAAAGTCCAGGATCAGACGGATTCACAGCAGAATTCTATCAGACATTCAAAGAAGAATTGGTACCAATCCTTTTGACACT
Source organism: Cebus imitator (assembly GCF_001604975.1). Taxonomy (NCBI): domain Eukaryota; kingdom Metazoa; phylum Chordata; class Mammalia; order Primates; family Cebidae; genus Cebus; species Cebus imitator. The sequence continues at coordinate 6,962,313 of NW_016107355.1, forward strand.
ATTCCACAAGACAGAGAAAGAAGGAACCCTCCCTGAATCATTCTATGAGGCCAGCATCACCCTAAATACCAAAACCAGGAAAGGACATAACCAAAAAAGAAAACCACAGACTGTTATCCTTGATGAAGATAGATGCTAAAATCCTTAACAAAATACTAGTTAACTGAATCCCACAACATATCAATAAGATAATCCAACATGATCAAGTGGGTTTCATACCAGGTATGCAGGGATGGTGTAACATACTCAAGCCAATAAATGTGATACACCACATAAACAGAATTAAAAACAAAAATCACATGATCATTTCAATAGATGCATAAAATGCATCAGACAAATCCAGCATCACTTTGTGATTAAAACTCTCAGCAAAATCGGCGTACAAGAGACATACCTTAATGTAATAAAAGCCATCTGTGACAAACCCACAGCCAATATAATACTGAATGGGGAAAAGTTGAAGGCATTCCCTCCAAGAACTGGAACAAGATAAAAATGCCCACTTTCACCACTCCTCTTCCACATAGTACTGGAAGTTCTAGCCAGAGCAATCAGACAAGAGAAAGTCATAAAGGGCATCCAAATCAGTAAAAAGGAAGTCAAACTGTCACTGATTGCTGACGATATGATCGTTTACCATGAAAACCCTAAGGACTCCTCCAGAAAGCTTCTAGAACTGATAAAAGAATGCAGCAAAATTTCTGGATACAAGATTAATGTATACAGATCAGTAGCTCTTCTATACAGCAACAGTGACCAAGCAGAGAATCAAATCAAGAACTCAAATCCTTTTATAATAGCTGCCAAATAAATAAATAAAATACTTAGGAATATACTTAACCAAGGAGTCAAAAGACTACTACAAGGAAAACTACAAGATACTGCTGAAATAAATAATATATGACATGAACAAATGGAAACATATTCCATGGTCTTGGATGGGTAGAATATATATTGTGAAAATGACCATACTGAGAAAAGCAATCTAAAAATTCAGTGCAATCCCCATCAAAATACCATCATCATTCTTCACAGAGTTAGAAAAAACAATTCTAAAACTCATATGGAACCAAAAATGAGCCCACAGAGCCAAAGCAAGACTAATCAAAAAGAACAAATCTGGAGGCATAATGCTACCTGATTTCAAACTATACTATAAGGGTATAGTCGCCAAAACAGCATGGCACTGATATAAAAATAGGCATATAGACTAATGGAACAGAATGCAGAACTCAGAAATAAACCCAGATACAGCCAACTGATCTTTGACAAAGCAAACAAAAACATAAAGTGGGGAAAGGACACCCTTTTCAACAAATGGTGCTGGGATAATTGGCTAGCCACATGTAGGAGAATGAAACTTGATCTTCATCTCTCACCTTATACAAAAATCAACTTATGATGGATTAAGGACTTAAACCTAAGATCTGAAACTATAAAAATTCTAGAAGATAATATTGGAAAAACCCTTCTAGACATTGGCTTAGGCAAGGATGTCATGACCAAGGACCCAAAAGCAAATGCAGTAAAAAGAAAGATAATTGGCTGGGACCTAATTAAACTAAAGAGCTTTTGCACAGCAAAAGGAACAGTCAGCAGAATAAACAGACAACCCACAGAGTGGGAGAAAATCGTCACAATCTATACATCTGACAAAGGACTACTATTCAGAATCTTCAATGAACTCAAACAAATCAGTAAGAAAAAAACAAAGAATCCCATAAAAAAGTGGGCTAAGGACATGAATAGAAAGTTCTCAAAAGAAGATATACGAATGGCTAGCAAACACATGAAACCATGCTCAACATCACTAATGATCACGGAAATGCAAATCAAAACCACAACATGATACCACTTTACTCCTGCAAGAATGGCCATAATCAAAAAACAGTAGATGTTGGCATGTTTAGAGAAGTAGAGAAGACAAATCAGTGGTTACCAATTACTGTCATTTGCACTGGGTGATGTGATGAGCAGGTAACACTTCTACACTGCTGGTTGGAATGCAAACTAGTACAGCTGCTACGGAAAACAGTGTAGAGATTCCTTAAAGAACTAAAAGTAGAACTAACATTTGATCTAGCAATTCCACTACTGTATATCTATCCAGAGGAAAAGAAGTCATTATTTTAAAACGATACTTGAACATGCATGCTTATAGCAGCACAATTCACAATTGCAAAATTGTGGAACCTACACAAAAGCCCATCAATCAACAAGTGGATAAAGAAACTATGGTATATATATATATATATATATATATATGAGATGAAATAATATGTGGCCATAAAAAGGAATGAATTAACAACATTTGCAGTGACCTGGATGAGATTAAAGATTATTATTCTAAGTGAAGTAACTCAGGAATGGAAAACCAAACATCGTATTTTCTCACTGATATGTGGGAGCTAAGCTGTGAGGATGCAAATGATACATTGGACTTTGGGGACTTTGGGAGGAAGAGTGCGAGAGAGGTGAGGGATAAAAGACTAAACATATGGTGCAGTGTATGCTGCTTGGGTGATGGGTGCACCAAAATATCACAAATCACCACTAAAGAACTCACTCATGTAACCAAATACCACCTGTACTCCAATAACTTACAGAAAAACAATTTAAAAATATGTTCCTCCTTCTGTATGAGAATGATGCTATATTTTTGAGGGCATTCCTCCTCATATTCTGAATCAGTAACTTTTTTTGGCAGAAGTTTATATTGTTGTCCACCCCAGAACCCAAATTTAACATTTCCTGATCCAAATACATTATTCTCCTCCCTATCCCAGCTCTTTGTTAACTCTATTTTACCATCCTATCATAATCAAGATTTCAGTCATATTTGACTCTTCCATACATTTCTTTCTCTCCAAACTCAAGAGTTCTGAAAGTTTTATTTACAAAGTGCCTCAAGAATCTCTTTTCCACAGCTACTCCACCGTCTTATGCTGGGTCTTCATTATTGTCCTCTGACTATTGCAACAGCATACGACTTTTCTTCCCTTCTTTGATTCCTCCCTTTTCTCCTCATCATAGATAGCCTCAGCCAGTTTGATCTTCTTAAAATGCAGTCTTAAATCTATAACTTTTAAATCTATAACTTTTTTTTTTTTTTTTTTTTTTTTTTTTTTTTTTTTTTTTGAGAGTGAGTCTTGCTCTATCACCAAGGCTGGAGTACAATGGTACCATCTTGGCTCACTGCAACCTCTGCCTCCCAGGTTCAAGCAATTCTCCTGCCTCAGCCTCCCAAGCAGCTGGGATTACAGGCATCTGCCATCATGCCTGGCTAACTTTTGCATTTTCAGTAGAGACGGGGTTTCACCTTGTTGGCCAGGCTGGTCTTGAACCCCTGACCTCAAGTGATCCACCTGGCTCAGCCTCCCAAGGTGCTGGGATTACAGGCTTGAGCCACCATGCCAGGCCAAATCTATAACTTCTAAAGAACTCAGTTAACATAATTAGTCTGTCAGAGAAACATTGATAAACTGGGAAGACAAATCAGTAGTTACCAATCACTGTCATTTGCACTGGGTGATCTTTAAAATCTGATGTGGAATTAGAGAGTATTCCTGCATCCAGGAGTCTCAACGGTAAATATCCTTCATAATAATACCAGCCCATTGGGATATAATGTTTAAGATAATGTTGGGATATGGGGACATACAGAATTAGAGCTACAAGATTTGTGTCTCTCTAACCCCAAACAAATGTGCACTTCTAACTTTTCTTCTCAAGAGTAGTTCTTCATGACCACTTAATTTTTAACATTGTGAAATAAATAGAAAACCATAAAATTACAATCATACAATACGCTGGAGTAAATGGGGGGATCTGGAGGAACCTCCATGGTGCTCAGTGAAAAATTTTATTACATTTATTTTATATGATATAAATGCATAATTGTAGATGTTACTAATTGAGCATGATTAAAATTTACAGATAAAATCTTCCAAGGTTTTTTAAAAAAACCTCATACATAATTCCATGAACATAACATTTTATTATTAGGTCTTATGTTCTCAATGGCTGTAGTAAACTCCTTATTAATGCTTTTGGATGATGATTTCTTTACTTTGTTTATATCTACCTTTAAAAAAATGTTGTTCATGTAGGCATGCAATTAAAAAAATTAAAACCATTTGTTCAGCCATTCAAGTATTTGTAACAGTTGAAATTGTATTTAAAAAAGCCCTCAGCCGGGCACGGTGGCTCACGCCTAAAATCCCAGCACTTTGGGAGGCCGAGGCGGGTGAATCACGAGGTCAAGAGATCGAGACCATCCTGGTCAACATGGTGAAACCCCGTCTTCACTAAACATACAAAAAATTAGCCGAGCATGGTGGTGCGCGCCTGTAGTCCCAGCTATTCGGGAGGCTGAGGCAGGAGAATTGCTTGAGCCCAGGAGGCGGAGGTTGCGGTGAGCCGAGATCGCGCCATTGCACTCCAGGCTGGGTAACAAGAGCGAAACTCTGTCTCGAAAAAAAAAAAAAAAAAAAAAAGCTCCCATTTCCCCTCACAGAGATGAAACTTTGAAATTATCTTTAATGTTAACAGATTTTGAATCTACTTGAAACTTTTCATGTCACAATTTTAAAATAATGACAAGGCTCTAGTTTTCAGAATGTAGGCGTATTTTTAGAGCTACCACCTGAAGCTGGTTGGAACCAGAAAAGGGACAAATTAGCCACAAACTCACATGTGTTACAAATAGTGAAGGCAGAGATTCAGAGCTACTCCTCGGGTAGTGCCTGCAAAAAACTTTGTCACCCTGGCCTCCTGCCATTCCTACCTCCTCCTAGTTACTCATGGCTGCCTACTCAGCTTCTTGGGCATCTGGAGCATGAACTCCTTCAGCAGTTCTGTGGGCTCCTTGACCATCATGAATAGCAATTCATGCAGCAGATGGCTGCTGGAAGAGATGCCCAGGTGCTAGAGTACCACGCACCGTGCTGAGTGCCTGGTGGGGAAGCAGCAAGAAGTAAATGTAGCCTAGCATGCTCACTGCCTTCAGCCCTGGACAGAAATGCTCATTGCCCAAGGGAGTTGATCTAGGAGCTCTGACTGTGACCATGCTTCCCTGAAGGCTTGGAGGATGAATATCTCAGCATACCGGAACTCTTTTCCATATACCAGTATAATGGCTTGCTTTGGCACAGAAGTTCGAAGGCACTGCTATAGAGCTCTCTCTCTCTCATCTAAATAAAACCCTCTCATGGGTGCATGGTTTTGGGCATCCTGTCAAGGAATATTTTCCTATGCTGAACTGGATAATTTTGGATCAGTCTCAGGGTTTTCATCCTGAACCAGCAAAAATAAACCTCACTAGTGATGATGATTCCCTTGATTGAGAATCAACTTCACACCATGGAAGTCACGGTCACTATCATGTTCCCTGATACCTTAGCCAAACTGATCTTCCGCACATTCACATATGGATCTTATATCTCTTTAACCAGGACAATTTATGTGGTGGCTTGTTTGCATTGACTCATGTAAGTTGGGCACTATAGTTCCCAGAATAAGCCTCGTTGTGCGGCTCATGAAGAACTCATGCGAGAATCAGAAAGCAGAAGTGGAGTAGTGGCCATTACTCTCTGAAGGTGGTTTTAGTTGGATATGGTGATGAACAGATGTAGAGGTGCCTAGTGGGTTCCCACTTGCTCTGGCTCTCTTCGGATTTGTATCCAGCACATCAACTGTTGGCCCTGTTGACACACGTCAGCCTCTGGGCAGCCTCCAGATACCTGACTGTGCACTCTCAGATGTGCTATCTTCACATTGGCAACAGCTGCCTATACACCTCCGTATGAGCTCTGCTTCCCAGTCCCATTTGCTGTGCTGGATGTGGGTTCTTAGATGGATGGCTGAGTGTCTTTTCTGATCCTCCAACTCCCTCTTCTGGATCTTCATTTTCCCAGCTCCTCCCACAATTGAGTAAGATGGAACTCCTGTGACAAGTGATTCCACAACATTCATGGGGACTCTGCTCCCTGTCCGAATCTGGTCTCACTCATCTTGTTTCCCATGGACCTACCTCTGTTTCTCTAACTTTCTGGGCTCCATTCTTTGTCCTGCCTGTGTTTTTCCCAGAAGTACTTTTTTTCTCTTCATTAATGATAGAAGGATTTGTATCCATCCTTTGAGGATTTATTTCCATTACCAGTTCTACACTCTACCTGGTCATTCCAACTGGAGACAATTTCTCATTTGAATTCTTGCACATTTATACTTTTTATGGGTCTCCTCTCACTGTGTTTTATAGTAGATCATTTTGTTCTTCCTAATAGAAGGCAAATCTCTTCAAAGACAGAAACTACAACCAAAGCCCCTTGTACTCCAAGGCAATACATCCCTACCCTAACATATTTACTCAATGAATGTTGACTTGAATTTGAACATATGTACATAAATGAATTCCTGAGAAAGTTAGTGATTTCACCTAAGGTTATAAAGGGAATTCAGTTAATATATTAAAAACATTTGAAGAAAGACAAAAGTAGTAGCTCATGCTTATAATCTCAGTACTTTGGGAGGCTGAGGTGGGAGGATTGCTTGAGCTCATTTGGAGGCTGCAGTGAGCTATGATGGCACCACTGCACTCCAGGCTTGGTGACAGAGTGAGATTCTCTCTCAAAAATAAATAAATAAAAATTAAAAAAAAATATTTGAGGACAATTATTGAGTAAGCAAGAATCAATAATAAAATAATAAATGATTACTTGTTCTCAATGTGCCAATCTAAGACTGTTTTTATAATGTAGTTCAGACAATGCCAAGTGGAATATTTATCTTCCTTTCTTCAAAAACAATGCCAAAATAAATTTGTAATTAAGTTCATGATCATTGAAACTCAAATGAGTTTCAAGCTGTGATGTTGTCATTAAACCAGGTGTATTAATCCATTTTCATGCTGCTGATAAAGACATACCTGAAACTGGGAACAAAAAAAAATTCAATTGGACTTACATTTCCACTTGGCTGGGGAGGCCTCAGAATCAAGACAGGAAGCAAAAGGCTCTTCTTACATGCCTGTGGCAAGAGAACATGAGGAAGAAACAAAATCGGAACCCCCGAGAAACCCATCGGATCTCATGAGACTTATTCACTATCACCAGAATAGCACGGGAAAGACTAGCCACCATGATTCAGTTACCTCCCTCTTGAGGCCTCCGACTACAGGTGGCAATTCTTGGAGATACAACTCAAGTTGAGATTTCGGTGGGGATACAGCCAAACCGTATCACCAGGGAACTCATCTATATTTTTCTGCAAGTGAAATTTTACATGAAATTCTAATACATTAAAATAGACAAAAGTAGTGCAGACAGGGCAGCTGCAGAGGTCAGACCTGTCCTTTGCTTGTTTCCCCACCAATCCATGCCCTGTAGGCACCTCTGGGGCGGTGATCTACTAGCTTCTTTAGTACAAAACTATTTTGGTTTATTATTTTCTTAGTATATTTTCCAATATCCCTTTTCCTCATTCTCCTCATAGCCTAATTATCCTGAGCTCTCTCCTCCGATTAAGTTTTCTTTGGTCAATGTTTTTCACTTATCTGTATGAATTCTTTTACTTATCTTATATTTTATACTTTACTTATATTTCCACAACAGTATTTTTATTTCTGAGGATTAAATCTTGTTGTGTAAAGACATATGTTACACATGCAGAACCTCAGGGCCCATCCTGGACCTACTGAATTGGAATCTGCTTTTTAGGAAGATTCCTAGGTGATTTTTCTAGACTAAAGTTTGAGACTCCTTGCTTTAGAGGATTTGGGGGAAATTAGGATAGAAAAGGGGCGACAATGTGAATTTATAAATAGTAGACTTGGGAAATAAGACTGAATAAATTATATATGTAGGGAAAAGTTGTGCTGGATGCTCCTTTTGTGTATGAGTCTGGGTTAGGGTTGGCCGCAGGAGAAATGTGTGTGACATTTGGAGGGCAGAGGAAGCAGCAGGCAGTGGCACTCAGAAGGTTCATTGTAGGGTTCCATGTATATGGCCAATGATCTGCTGATTTGCTTCTTTGGGGCGGGGCAGCAGCAAGACCTGCAGCTTCATCTGCATCAATGTCTCCATCTGTGTCAGATCTTGCTGCGTCTCCTCCTCCAGCTTCTCCACGTCCGGCGCCAGGCGCATGCGCAGCCCCACGTGAAAGGCACCAGATTCCTGTAGGTCACCCCTGTTGCAGTGAAGGCAGGAGTATTTCTGCATGTTTCTGTTTGTCCTCTTGGGTTTCAGTTTGTTTTCGTGAGTTCGTGTTGGCCATGGATTCTAGTTTTCCCTTGATTTCTCCAGCTTTGTAGCTAGGTTTATTTTTCTATTTCTTGGCTTACCTGACCTGTAGCAACTTCAGATTCATTACCAGGTGTAGAGGCAACAGCCTTGCAGAAAGACTTCTCCATCAGCTCTTGCCTGTGTTTCCCGGCTAGTGACGTTTTTTTCTGATTATCTAAAAAGTTTTCTTCTGGAGTTTTATTTCCCCAGCTTCTCAGACAATTTTAAAGTTTAAAGTTTTTAATAAATCCCTTCTACGGTCATTATTGTGATCCTGCTTCCCTGATTAAGCCCTAATGGATACACTTACTGATTCTAATCATGACTTCCCGCCTTCTTCTTTCAGGTGTGGCTTATTGCATGTTACCTTATTGATAGGGGTTGGTTGCGTCACCACCCAGTCTCATCTCAATTTAAATCCCCACATGTGAGCGGAGGGGCCTTGTGGGAGGTGACTGGATTGTGGAGGCGTATTTTACCCATGCTGTTCTCTTGTGCGGCCGCCTTGTGAAGAAGGTACTTGCTTCTTCACCTTCCTTCAAGACTGTACCTGAGTCCTCCCTAGCCACGTGGAACTGTGAGTCAATGAAACCTCTTTTCTTAATAAATTACTCAGTCTCAGATATACCTTTATAGCAATGTGAGAATGGGCTAACACACTTATGAATAAATATATTACATTGTCTCGGCATAAGGGTTTTTCTTTATACCTTAAAAAGAAGACTGACTTTTTCTAAAAGAACTGTCAATGTTTGGTATGCTAAAAATAGTTTTTATTTTTTGGTTTCTTGATGAGGAACACAGGGATAGCCAAGATGCAACTTAGTGTCTTTCTTCAGTAAATTTCATATAGATAAGTAAAAACCCTAACCAAGGAGAACTAAATCAGAGGAGGGAGCTCAGAAGAAGTAGGCTACTAGCAGAAAGAGGAAAAGGGATATTAGAAAACATAATGGGATGATAATAAACCAAAATAATTTTACACCAAGAAGCTAATCATCCCATTAGATCAGCCTCTCATATTTTCCTTTAGCTACATTTTTTGGTTAACCTTTCAAATTAACCAAATAATGAGTTGAATGTAATCAGAAGACATGGATTCATTTTTCCCTATTTTAATGTCAAATTTGGCCAGAAAAATGAGGCAATTTTTACTCCTTCACAGGAAATATTCTGTTTTATATCTTAGGCATCTTCTGCTTCCTTAAACTGAGTTATATGATTGAAAAAGAAAAAAAAAAGGAATAGCTTCCCTTGTTCATAATTTAGTCCATCTAATCTGCAGCAAACTATTAATGGCCTCTGGAATTCATTCATCTTTTCCAAATTTTCTTCTCTATCCTTGACTAGGGTATTAGGAAACCCATGTCTTCAGCTGGGTGTGGTGGCTCATGCCTGTAATCCTGGCACTTTCGGAGGCCAAGGCGGGTGAATTGCCTCAGTTCAGAGGAGTTCAAGACCAACCTGGGCAGTATGGTGAAACCCCATCTCTACTAAAATACAAAAAATTAGCTGGGTGTGGTGGTGCACACCTGTAATCCCAGCTACTCAGGAGGCTGAGACAGGAGAATCGCTTGAATCTGGGAGGCAGAGGTGGCAGTGAACCAAGTTTGTGCCATTGCATTCCAGCCTGGGTGACAGAGCTAGACTCTGTCTCAAAAACAAAAACAAAAAAACCACCGTATTTTCAGGTGTAAGCTTATTTTAGTTTTTAGAATAAGTCTTAATATTGCACTAGCCTTGTCTATTTCAGGCAGGTGCCTTGGGAATCATACTGTTAATATTTTCCAGATTTTTATACTGGAGGAATATGGAATATATGAACCTCACTGCTTTCAATCAAGGCAACATTGCTGGTGTTACTGGAAGAGTTGTTGGTACACAGTGTCCCTCTGCTGGAAAGAGAGCTCCATGAAGGCAGAGACTATGGATTGTTCACTGTTATATTCTCAGTGCCCAGATAGTTCGTGGCACACAGCAGATGTTCAATCAAGATTTCCCCTTTATTTGCTACACATGCATAGCCTTAAAACAAATGCTCACAGCTTATTGAAGGGAGTCGGGAGATGCTTTATGGAGGGTTTAATGTTGAAGCACCCTTGCATCACCTGTTGCTTCTTAACCTGATTTGCATGACTCAGTGCCGTGCTCTTAATGTGTCTATTGCCTGAATTATGACTGTGCTTGCATTTTTCCCTTGTGGTAGGCTGAATAGTGCCCCTAGACCAGATGTCCACATCCTAACCTGTGGAACCTGTGAATGTTACCTTATGCGACAGAAGGACTTTGCAGATAGGGTTAAATTGTGGATCTTGAGATGGGAAAATTCGCCTCAATTATCCAGGTGTGCCTGATGTAATTACAAGGACCTTTATAAGAGAGAGGCGGGAGATCAGAGTGATAGCAGGAAATGTGTCTATGAAAGCAAGAGGTTGGAGTGATGCAGTCACAAGCTAAGGAATGCTGGTAGCATTTGGAAACTGGAAGAGGCACAGAATGGAATTTTCTCCTGGAGCCTCTAGAAGCAACTAGCCCTGCCGACACTTTGATCTTAATCCTCTAAGGCTCCTTTTGGAATTCTGGCCTCTAGAACTGTAAGCTAATAAATCTGTGTTCTTTTAAGCCACTAAGTTTGTGGTAATTTCTTACTACAACAACAACAACAACAAAATACATTGATGGTGTTTTTCCTTTGTGGCAAATGGCTGTTTTATTTTGGGGTGATCTTTATAATTTTTTCCCATTATTTACCTGTCCTTAAATTTGAATGTGAAATAGAATTTTGTACAGTTAACAATGCATTATTGATTTTCATACAGTTTTCTTTGTACCTTATTTTGAGATTCTTTAAAGTTTGATGAAAATAATTTCACTAAAAACTGAATCTACTTTACTTAGAAAACTTAGAATATATCAGGTAGTTTTTAAATTTAGAGGTACATAATTTTCTATATTTATAAGTCACTTCCATAATGATTTTTCATTCATTACCTCATTTATTCCTCACACAACCCTTTAAAAATATTGTTAACCTTCTCTCATTTTGCAGGTGAAGAAATGAGTTGAGAGTATAATTTCTTTTGCTCAGGGTCATCCAATTAGTAGAAAAAAGAGAAGATATTTGATTTCAAATCTATTGGCCTCTGAAAGATAGGCTCTTGTCACATTATTTTATTCTTAGCCCATTGGTAAAGAATATCTTAAATTAGTAAGGCGAGCTTTTCCTATGTTGTCTTTTGTTTGAGAAACTAGAAAATATTGGCAATTCGAATCTGAATTCTCCCTGTTAGGGAAGGGTGGACAGTCTCTGACCTGAAAACCTCATGTCCATGTGTTGATTCAGTGAGGTTTGGATTGTATCTACTGGACTAAGTAGATACAACCTACTCAAATTCAAAAGTTAGATTCAAGGATGTCAACAGAGTGTGGCAATAGTCAGCAATTCAAATCCTTGGAGCAGCCAAGTCAGATTAGATGGTTGATAAGGAACAAAGGAGTTAAGGAATAAGAATAAATATTTACCCATTAGACCAACAGATAAATAAATTAATACCTTGATGACAGCTCTGTGAATAAAATGGACAGCATAAATTAATAGACTTTTTAGAGGCCAAGGGGGAGGGGGTATATCAAAATGTAAAATGTGCATGCAATTTTGATCTAACAGTTTTACTGCTAAGATTCTTTCAAGTCTTACAGGACCACAGCAACATATAACCTAAAGCTAATTTTTCCCCATGCCTGAGTCAAATCCCATCTGTACTCCACCTCAGCAGCTCCCAACCTTTTTGGCACCAGGGACTGATTACATGGAAAACTATTTGTCCATGGACTGGGGTGGAGGTTGGGGTGGGGTTTAGGGTGATTCAAGCATATTACATTTATTGTGCACTTTATTTCTATATTACATTGTAATATATAATGAAATAATTATACAACTCACCATAACGTAGAATCAGTGGGAGCCCGGAGCTTCTTTCCCTGCAACTAGACGGTCCCATCTTGGGGGTGATGGGAGTCAATGATAAATCCTCAGCATTAGATTATCATAAGGAGCACACAACCTAGATCCCTTGCATGCACAGCTCACAATAGAGTTCACACTCCTATGAGAATCTAATGCCTCTGCTAATCTGACAGGAGGTGGAGCTCAGGCAGTAATGCTTGCTCACCGCCCACTCACTTCCTGCTGTGTGGCCCAGTTCCTAACACGCCGCGGACTGATGCTGGTCTGTGGCCTGGATTTGAGGCCCTCTGTTCTACCTGATGCCTCATAGATTATGAAATTTCTGAATCTGGCTGGGTGGAGCAGGTACTATTCCTGGCCCTTTGAGAGTGCTGGGTGCTGTTCCCTCAATTTCATTCTGATGGTTCTTTCGCTGGACTTAGATCATTTCTTTATATGTACTCTCTGATCTGCTATACACTTGAGGAGGAGCGTCTGTAGGTTCCCTGGTTTCTGTCTCTGGGAAGCCCTCTTTTCTGCAATTCTCTGGGCTGCCAGTTCTAGCCTTGTTAGTCTCCCTGGAGTCTCAGTTCCATTTCTTCAACTTGCGGAGATGATTAGGTTTGCTGAGTTTCCCCTGCCTGCATCAGGGATTCTCCCTGAGCAATAAGTTGGGGCAATCATAGAGCTCACTTGTGTCCTACCTTCTAGGCATCACTGTCCTTTGTTGACTGATATCTAGTGTCTTTATAATCATTTTCAAATATTTTGTCTGGTTTTCTTGATTGTTTCAGGAAGAAGGGTGAATCTGATCTTTGTTATGCTATAGTGACCAGAATTGAAAGATTATACTGCTTTTTAAAGAAGCATAAATAAACATAATTATTTAGCCAGAGTTTATTGAAAAGAGCTATTGACAACCCCTCTATTTTGCAGGCATTTTTTCTTTCAAGGTTGCCCGAGTGGGCTTTTCCTGGGGCAGAACTTTGCCCCATTTGTGAAAGGGACACATATTGATGTGTCAGAATATGGGAAGGGGGCAACACTGGAAGGGCACCACTGGGCTTTGTTATACAGTTTTGTAGCCCATTGCACCTTTGGTTTCATTTCAGCATAACCATTGATATTCAAGTCCTTTAAACAAAACCTATCCCCTTAAAGTAATACATGACTCTTCTTTTATATGTAACTGAATATATATAAAATGGAATTATTAAAAAATCAGTATTTTCTCATTCTATTATGCTATAAAGTGACAATTTTTAATTGCATATGTTTATGGGGTACAAAATGATATGATTTATGAATATAATGTGGAATAATTAAATCAAGCTACATGTCCATCACCTCAAATACTTACCTTTTTTTGTGGTGAAAACACTTAAAATTTACCCTGTTAACAACTTTGAAATGGACGATCCACTATTATTAATACATTCACCACACAGTACAGATCTCCAAAAAACCCAACAAACCTGTTCTTCCTGTTTCAGATTTTGTACTTTTTGACCATCATCTCTCCATTCCCTTCCTCCTGTTCAGATTTTGTACTTTTTGACCATCCCTTCCCTCCATTCCCTTCCTCCGGCCTCCGTAACTACTCCTCGAATCTCTGCTTTTTTGATTTTAGGTTTTAGATTCCACATATGAGGACAAATATGTAATATTTTTCTTTCTGTGTCTGGCTTATTTCACTTGGCATAATGTTTTCCACTTTCATCAAATGACAGGGGTCTCTTTTTTTAAAGGGCCAATAGTACTCCATTGTGTACATATGCCACATTTTCTTCATCTGTTGATGGACACTTATGTTGATTTCATAACTTGCCTATTGTGAATAGTACTGCACTGAATATGGGAGTGCAGAGATGGAACATCAAAGAGATGTTTGACAAACAGATTTAAAATCATTTGGATAAATACCCAGAAGTAGAATTATTGGATCCTATGGTGATTCTATTTTTAGTTTGCTGAAGACTGATGTTTTGGCTGTGTCCTGACTCAAATCTCATCTTGAATTGTAGTTGCCATAATCCTCATGTGTTATGGGAGGGAACCAGGTAGAGATAATTGAATCATGGGGGCAGTTTGTCCTGTCTTGTTCTCATGATACTGAGTTAGTTCTTGTGAGATCTGACGGTTTTAGGAGGGACTTCCCCCTTCACTTGGCTCTCATTCTCTCTTCTGCGCAGTGAAGAGGTGCCTTCTACCATGATTATAAATTTCCTGAGGCCTCTCCAGCCATGTGGAACTGTAGATCAATTAAACCTGTTTTCTTTATAAGCTACTTAGTCTCGGATATGCCTTTATTAGCAGCATGAGAACAGACTAATACAGTAAATTGGTACTGGGTAGTGGGGTGCTGCTATAAAGATACCCAAAAATGTGGAAGTGACTTTGGAACTGGGTAACAGGCAGAGGTCAGAACAGTTTGGAGGGCTCAGAAAAACACAGGAAAAGGTGGGGAAGTTTGGAACTCCCTAGAGACTTGGAGGGCTCCGAAGACAGGAAGACGTGGGAAAGTTTAGAACTTCCTAGACACTTGAATGGCTTTGACCAAAATGCTGATAGTGATATGGACAGCGAAGTCCAAGATGAGGTGGTCTCAGAGCTGAGAATACTGTTGGGAACTGGAGTAAAGGTCACTTTTGCTATTGAAAGAGACTGGAGGCATATTGCCCCTGCCCTAAAGATCTGTGAAACTTTGAACTTGAGACAGATTATTTAGGGTATCTGGTGGAAAAAAATTCTAAACAGGAAAGTATTCAAGAGGAAGCAGAGCATAAAAGTTTGGAAAATTTGCAGGCTGACAATGTGACAGAAAAGAAAAACCCATTTTTCTGGGGAGAAATTCAAGCCCGCTGCATGAATATTCATAAGTAATGAGAATTTGACTGTTAATCACCAAGACAATGGGAAAAACTGCCTCACGGCATGTCAGAGACCACAGCAGCCCCTCCTATCACAGGTCCAGAGGCCTAGGAGGGAAAAAATGGTTCTGTGGGCCACGCCCAGAGGCCCCCTGCTGTATGCAGCCTAGGGACTTGGTGGTTTACGTCCTAGCCACTCCAGCAATGGCTAAAAGGTGCCAAGGTGAAGCTTGGGCCATGGCTTCAGAGGGTGCAAGTCCCAAGCCTTGGCAGCTTCCATGTAGGGTTGAGCCTGTGGGTGCACAGAAGTCAAGAATTGGGGTTTGGTAACCTCTGCCGAGATTTCAGAGGATGTATGGAAATGCCTGGATAGCCAGGCAGAAGTTTACTCCAGGGTGGATCCTTCATGAAGAACGTTTGCTAGGGTAGTGCAGAAGGTAAATATGGAGTTGGAGCCCCCAGCCAGAGTCCCTACTGGGGCACTGCCTAGTGGATCTGTGAGAAGAGGGCTTCTGTCCTCCAGATCCCAGAACGGTAGGTCCTCCAACACCTTGCATCATGCTCCTGGAAGAGCCATAGGCATTCATGCCAGCCTGTAAAAGCAGCTGGGTGGGAGAATGTACCCACAAAACCACAAGAACAGAGCTTCCCAATGATGTGGGAGCCCACATTTTGCATCAGTGTGACCTTGATGTCAGACATGGAGTCAAAGGAGATCATTTTGGAACTTGAAGCTTTAATGATTGCCCTATTGGATTTCAGACTTGCATGGGGCCTGTAGCTCCATTGTTTGAGTCTTTTTTTCCCATTTGGAATGGGTGTGTTTACCCAATGCCTGTACCCCATTGTATCTAAGAAATAACTAACTTGCTTTTGATTTTATGGGCTTATAGGTGGAATGGACTTGCCTTGTCTCAGATGAGACTTTGGACTTGGACTTTTAGATTAATGTTGGAATGAGTTAAAACTTTGGGGGACCATTGGAAGGGTATGATTGTGTTTTGAAATGTAAGGACATGTGATTTGGGAGGGGCCAGGGCAGAATTATATAGCTTGGCTGTGTTCCTACCCAAATATCATCTTGAATTGTAGTTCCTATAATCCCTGTGTGTCATGGGAGGGACCAGATGGAGATAATCAAATCATGAGGGTGGTTTCTTCCATCCTGTTCTCATGCTAGGGAGTCAGTTCTTATGAGATCTGATGGTTTTATAAGGGGCTTCCCCCTTCACTGGGCACTCATTCTTCTCCTTGCTGACACCTTTTGAAGAAGGATGTGTTTGCTTCCCTTTCCACTATGATTATAAGATTCCTGAGTCCTTCCCAGCTACACCAATCTGTGAGTCAATTAAACTTTTTTCTTTATAAATTACCCAGTCTCAGGCATTTCTTTATAGCAGCGTGAGAACAGACTAATGCAAGCACCCTCTGTACAGTTTTTCATAAAATTTACATCCCCACTAACAGTGTACAAGAGTTCCCTCTTTTCCACACTCCTGATCCTTTGGCAGTTTGAAATAATCATTCCTTCTCATGCCTGTCTTGCAACTGTCTTATCTCCATGTGAATCGACCTGGTCACTACCTCTCAGTGCTTTTTGAGTCCCACGTCTTTTTAAATCTCAGAACAGCCCAAATTCCTGGTCTAGTCAAGCATGTAATACTTAATTCTAATGTCCCCACTTTGCCAATGTTCTAGCAAGGTTCATTTAAATTGCAGCAGGAATTCATGTCAGACATAAGCAGGATGCATGTCCAGCTGTTTTTTAAAGATAATTATTTTTCTCTTTGAAAATTCCTGACTTCCATTTTATCCTCTAAAGATAGAGTTTTCTATTTAAAATATCAGTTTGTGCAGCTGTTGTGTGACTTTAAGTCGAACCTAGTTTCTGTCTTTTACTGTCACTGTAATATACTGCAAAAATTATATTGCTTTTCTAGAGTTTTCCAAGTTCATTTCAGATACGTCACTTTTTCCTTTGTCATGGGTTAATGAACCTACTTCCTGTTTGGTTTGTGCATTTTATTTAAGGGTGTAAAAAGAAACATTTAAACAAATTTCTTAAATTATTGACCTGATGCATTACAAATATATATTGTTAATATATTGTTAATTTATAATCTTTTTTGTTTTTCCAAAATAATAAGTGCTCATCTCCCAAAGACATAATAAACTGCAAGTGTATCTAAATAAATCTAATAAGGGATTTTCTTGGCAGGGTATGTCAGATTTCTATTTGGAAGGTTTCCTTTTACTTCCTCATGACAGACCTATATCTAGTGAACTTTGATCAAATGGTTGAGGTGAAGTGAATTGAAGGACACCCTCATCAGACAAGCATTTTAAAAAATCTTCCTTATGACACCTTATAGTTGCATATAAATCTCCCTTAAGGGATTAAGTGTATCTGAAAACACCCACTGGATGTCTAAGCCCTATCATGGAAGTCAAAACTTCTTGGAAATGATACATTGAAGACAAATAAAACTGTATTTCTTATGAGCAAATGGTGTTTGGGATGGAGTTCCAACATTTTGTTTCTGAAGAAGCACACATTATTTCATTCTGGTTCTTGCAATCTGTTCCCCAGAGAATTTCTTGTAATTTTAGCTCACTCTCTGCCAGAAAGCCACTTGACCAGTGAGGGAGAAAAAAAATTCTGCTGAAGTCTGTATCATTTTTAGGTAGAAATTATTTGTTGTCTGTTGTCACCAAATTTATAAGTTTGATTTTTCTAAGTAATTAATATTAGGCACAAATAATGCCGTTTCTCATAAGAAGTATTTAAAAAAATACATTTTATTTTTAAATTATATTTGGGCTCCGGCATACATGTGCATGTCCTACATCCTGCGATTGTTGCATAGGTACATACATGCCATAGGACTGTCTCCATTCCTCCCCACCCCCCATTGCCTACATCAGGCATTTCTCCTGGTGTTATCCCTCCCCACCCTCCCCATCACCCCTGCTGTCCCTCCTCTCCCTCCCCCGCCACCTAGCCCTGTGAGTGTTGTTCCCTTCTCTGTGTCCAGTGTTCTCATTGTTCATCACCCACCTATGAGTGAAAACATGCGGCGTTTAGTTTTCTGTTCTTGTGTCAGTTTGCTGAGAATGATAGTTTCTAGGTTCACCTATATCTCTACAAAGGACACAAACTCATCGTTTTTTATGGCTACATAGTATTCCATGGTGTAGATGTGCCACATTTTCCCTGTCCAGTCTATCATTGATAGCCATTTGGGTTAGTTCCAGGTCTTTGCTATCGTAAACAGCATCACAATGAATATAGTGTGCATGTGTCTTTATGATGGAATGATTTATAATCCTTTGGGTATATAACCAGTAATGGGATTGCGGGGTCGAATGGAATTTCTATTTCTAGGTCCTCGAGGAATCACCACACTGTCTTCCACAATGGTTGAACTAATTTACACTACCACCGACAATGTAAAAGTGTTCCTATTTCTCCACATCCTCTCCAGCATCTGTTGTCTCCAGATTTTTTAATGATTGCCATTCTAACTTGCATGAGATGGTATCTCAGTATGGTTTTGATTTGCATTTCTCTAATGACCAATGATGAGCATTTTTTCATATGTTTGTTGGCTGCATATTTGTTTTCTTTTGAAAAGTGGCTGTTCATATCCTTCACCCACTTTTGAATGCGTTTGTTTGTTTTTTTTCTTGTAAATCTGCTTCAGTTCTTTGTAGATTCTGGATATTAGCCATTTGTCTGATGGGTAGATTATGAAAATTTTTTCCCATTCTGTTGGTTGCCGGTTCACTCTAATGATTGTTTCTTTTGCTGTGCAGAAGCTCTGGAGTTTAATTAGATCCCATTTGTCTATTTTGGCTTTTGTTGCCAATGCTTTTTGTGTTTTAGTCATGAAGTCCTTGCCTACACCTATGTCCTGAATGGTTTTGTCTAGGTTTTCTTCTAGGGTTTTTATGGTGTTAGGTCTTATGTTTAAGTCTTTAATCCATCTGGAATTAATTTTAGTGTAAGGTGTCAGAAAGGGGTCCAGTTTCTGCTTTCTGCACATGGCTAGCCAGTTTTCCCAACACCATTTATTAAACGGAATCATTTCCCCATTGCTTGTTTTTGTCAGGTCTGTCAAAGATCAGATGGTTGTAGATGTGGGCATTGCCTCCGAGGCCTCTGTTCTGTTCCATTGGTCAATATCTCTGTTTTCCTGCCAGTACTATGCTGCTTTGATTTTTATAGCCTTGTAGTATAGTTTAAAGCCAGGTAGCCTGATGCCTCCTGCTTTGTTCTTTTTGCTTAGGATTGTCTTGGCTGTGTGGGCTCTCTTTTGGTTCCATATGAAGTTTAAGGTGTTTTTTTTCCAGTTCTGTGAAGAAGGTCAATGGTAGCTTGATGGGGATAGCATTGAATATATAAATTACATTGGGCAGTATGGCCATTTTCACAATATTGATTCTTCCTAACCATGAGAATGGAATATTTTTCCATCTGTTTGTGTCCTCTCTTATTTCCTTGATCAGTGGTTTGCAGTTCTCTTTGAAGAGATCTTTTACTTCTTTTTTTAGTTGTATTCCTAGGTATTTTATTCTTTGTAGCAATTGTAAATGGGAGTTCGCTCATGATTTGGTTCTCTTTAAGTCTGTTATTGGTGTCTAGGAATGCTTGTGATTTTTACATATTGATTTTGTATCCTGAGACTTTGCCAAAGTTGCTTACCAGCTTAAGGAGGTTTTGGGCTGAGAAGATGGGGTCTTCTAAATATACGATCATGTTGTCTGCAAATAGGGACAATTTGACTTCTTCTTTTCCTAACTGAATGCCCTTTGTTTCTTTTTCTTGCCTAATTGCTCTGGCTAGAACTTCCAATACTATATTGAATAGGAGTGGTGATAGAGGGCATCCTTGTCTAGTGCCAGTTTTTAAAGGGAATGCTTCTAATTTTTGGCCTTTCAGTATGATATTGGCTGTGGGTTTGTTGTAAATAGCTTTTATTGTTTTGAGATACATTCCACTGATACCTAGTTTATTGAGAGTTTTTAGCATAAAGGGCTGTTGAATTTTGTTGAAGGCCTCTCTGCATCTATTGAGAGAATCATATGGTTTATGTCTGGTTCTGTTTATGTGGTGAATTACATTTATAGATTTATATATGTTGAACCAGCCTTGCATCCCTGGGATGAAGCCTGTTTGATTGTGGTGGATAAGCTTTTAGATGTGCTGTTGCATTTGGTTTGCCAGTATTTTATTGAAGATTTTTGCATCTATGATCATCATGGATATTTGCCTGTAGTTTTCTTTTGTAGTTGTGACTCTGCCAGATTTTGGTATCAGGATGATGTTGGTCTCATAAAATGAGTTAGGGAAGATTCCCTCTTTTTGGATTGTTTGGAATACTTTCAGAATGATTGGCACCAGCTCCTCTTTGTACGTCTTGTAGAATTCAGCTGTGAACCCGTCTGGACCTGGACCTTTTTTGGTGGGTAGGCTTTTAATTGCTGCCTCAACTTCAGCCCTTGTTATTGGTCTATTCAGTGTTTCAACTTCTTCCTGGTTTAGTTTTAGTAGGGTGTAAGTGTCCATGAATTCATCCATTTCTTCCAGGTTTACTGGTTTATGTGCATAGTTTTTTTGTAGTGATCTCTGATGGTAGTTTGTATCTGTGGGATCGGTGGTGATATCCCCTTTATCATTTTTTATTGCATCTATTTGATCCTTCTCTCTTTTCTTTTTTATTAATCTGGCTAGTGGTCTGTCTCTTTTGTTGATCTTTTCAAAAGACCAACTCCTGGATTTATTGATTTTTTTTGAAGGGTTTTTTTGTGTCTCTGTCTCCTTCAGTTCTGCTCTGATCTTAGTTATTTCTTGTCTTCTGCTAGCTTTTGAGTTTTTTTGATCTTGCTCCTCTGGTCCTTTAAATTTTGATGATAGGGTGTTGATTTTAGATGTTTCCTTGCTTATCATATAGGCATTTATCGCTAAAAATTTTCCTCTAGACACTGCTTTAAATGTGTCCCAGAGATTCTGGTACATTGTACCTTCATTCTTGTTTGTTTCAAAGAACATCTTTATTTCTGCCTTCATTTTTTTGTTTATCCAGTCAACATTCAAGAGCCAGGTGTTCAGTTCCATGAAGTTGTGCAGTTCTGAGTTAGTTTCTTAATCCTGAGTTGTAATTTGATTGCGCTGTGATCTGAGAGACTGTTTTTTATTTCTGTTCTTTTGCATTTGCTGAGGAGTGATTTACATCCAATTTTGTGGTCTGTTTTAGAGTAGGTGTGATGTGGTGCTGAGAAAAATGTATATTCTGTGGATTTGAGGTGGAGATTTCTGTATATGCCTATTAGATTTGCTTGGTCCTGATCTGATTTCAAATCCTGGTTATCCTTGTTAATTTTTTGTCTCATTGATTGGTCTAATATTGACAGAAGAGTGTTAGAGTCTCTGACTATTATTGTGTGGGAGTCTAAGTCTCTTTGTAGGTGGTTAAGAACTTGCTCTATGTATCTGGGTGCACCTGTATTGGGTGCATATATATTTAGGATTGTTAGCTCTTCTTGGTGCATTGATCCTTTTACCATTATGTAATGTCATTCTTTGTCTCTTTCGATCTTTGTTGGTTTAAATCCTATTTTATCAGAGACTAGGATTCTAACTCCTGCTTTGTTTTTCCTCTCCATTTGCTTGGTAAATCTTCCTCCATCCCTTTTTTTTAGAGCCTTTGTGTATCCTTGCATGTGAGGTGGGTTTCCTGGATATAGCACACTGATGGTTTTTGACTTTTTATCCAATTTGCCAGTTTGTGTCTTTTGATTGGGGCATTTAGACCATTTACATTTAAGGTTAATATTGTTATGTGTGAATTTGATACTGCCATTTTGATGCTAGCCAATTGTTTTGCCCATTAGTTGACATAGTTTCTTCATTATGTCGATGCTCTTTACCATTTGGTACATTTTTGGTGTGGCTGGTACTGGTTGTTTCGTTCTATGTTTAGTGCTTCTTTCAGGAGCTCTTGTAAGGCAGGTCTAGTGGTGATGAAATCTCTCAGCAATTTCCTTGTTCATAAAGGATTTTATTTCTCCTTCACTTATGAAGCGTAGTTTGGCTGGATATGAAATTCTAGATTGAAAGTTCTTTTCTTTAAGGATGTTGAATATTGGCCCCCACTCTCTTCTGGCTTGTAGGTTTTCTGTGGAGAGATCCACTGTGAGTCTGATGAGCTTCCTTTTGTGGGTAACCCGACCTTGCTTTCTGGTTGCCCTTAGCATTTTTTCCTTCATTTCAACCCTGGTGAATCTGATGATTATATACCTTGGGGTTGCTCTTCTTGAGGAACATCTTTGTGGTGTTCTCTGTATTTCCTGGACTTGAATATAGGCCTGCCTTGCTAGGTTGGGGAAGTTCTCCTGGATAATATCTTGATTGTTTTCCAGCTTGGATTCATTCTCTCCATCACATTCAGGTACACCTATCAAACGTAGATTAGGTCTTTTCACACAATCCTATATTTCTTGGAGGCTTTGTTCATTTCTTTTCACTCTTTTTTCTCTATTCTTGCCTTCTTTTTTTATTTCATTGTGTTGATCTTCAATCTCTGATATCCTTTCTTATGTTTGTTTGATTCAGCTATTGGAGCTTGTGTATGCATTGTGAAGTTCTTGTGTTGTGTTTTTCTGCTCCATTAAGTCATTTGTATTCTAAGCTGTTTATTCTCATTAGCATTTCCTCAAACCTTTTTTCAAGGTTCTTAGTTTCTTTGCATTGGGTTGGAACATGTTCTTTTAGCTCAGAGAAGTTTGTTATTACCCACTTTCTGAAGCCTGTTTCTGTCAATTCATCAGACTCATTCTCCATCCAGCTTTGTTACTTTGCTGGTAATGAGTTGTCATCCCTTGGAGGAGGAGAAGAGTTCTGGTTTTGGGTGTTTGTGTCCTTTTTGATCTGGTTTCTTCCCATCTTTGTGGATTTATCTACCTGTGGCCTTTGTAGTTGGTGCTTTCAGATGGGGTCTCTGAGTGGACATCGTTTTTGTTGATGATGAAGTTATGTCTTTCTGTTTTTCAGTTTTCCTTCTAATGGTGAGGCCTCTCTGCTGTAGGACTGCTGGAGGTCCACTCCAGGCTCTTTGCCTGGGGATCACCAGCAGTGGCTGCAGAACAGTAAGGTTGCTGCCAGTATCTTCTTCTGATATCTTGGTCCCCTCTGCATTATTCTCACTGGGAACTGTATGCTAGAGCTGTTCCTATTTGGCCATCTTGCTTTTTTTTTTTTTTTGAAAGGGAGTCTCTCTCTGTAGCCCAGGCTGGAGTGTAGTGGTGCAATATGTGCTCACTGCAACCTCCACTTCCCAGGTCCTTGTTCATGTAGTTCTCCTGCCTCAGCCTCCTCTGTAGTGGAATTACAGGCATGCACAGTCATGCCCAGCTCATTTTTTGTATTTTTAGTATAGACGGGTTTTCACCATGTTGGCTAGGCTGGTCTTGAACTCCTGTCCTTGTGATCCACCCGTCTCAGCCTCCCGAAGTGTTGGGATTACAGGCGTGAGCCACTGTGCCCGGCTGCTCCCTCAGATTTCATATGTGATGTCAGATATTTCCTGTTGTTTAAGCTGATGTGTAGAAATGTTTGATTATCTGCAGTTAAAATGCATTCTCACTGAAACAACCTCCACTGTCATCTGAAGAAATTTGGATAAAATATATGTTCTCCACTATGTTCTAAATATATAAAGGAATAAATATCAAAAGACTTCTACCTTTGAGAGCTTGTGGGTGAAAAAATAATGTCCCTTTAAAAGAAATGAGGTAGTTTTTCGAAAAGGCCCAGGTGTGGTTGAAAACTATCCATTTGTTGTTTCAACCCAGGTGTTTCTATTAAGTTCTTTGCCCTGGATGCTGGAGTATAGAAAGAAAGGACTTTGGGCTAAATCCGGAGGTAGGGACTGGTGAAGCAAGTTAATTGGAAGAGAAGGTGGCCCAAGGAACTGACCATGCACGTGAAAAAATGATAGCGGTAGATGCCCATGCTGGGAAGGAAAGTGAATCCAGGAGAGGCCAGAAGGGCTGAAGAATAGGAAATGGCAAAGCCTTAGGGGATGTGGATGATTAATGATGATGATGGTAAGTAGCAATCTTGGTAAATAAAAAAGAGTGAAACTGATGGAAGCAGAACAAGTTGTGGTCATGATGGAGGATTTTGGAGTCTTGAAATATAAGTTCAATAATACTATGACTATAATATCTATTTGTATTAATTAGGGCAACAACTATTTATGCTTATTTACTATTAGAGCTTATAGGATGCATTCTGTCATCATAGGTAGTTAAGACTACCTTCAGTGGTTAAATCAGAGACCAGTGGTCAGCAAAATATTAAAAAAATTTCTTTGTGCATCACAATTGTGATTCTAAAAAAATAACTTTTCAAAAAGATATTTTAATTCAAACTTACCTTGGTTCCCTCCTCTAATTGCAAAAGGAAATTTTGGATTTTTTTTTTGTTTAGGGGTTTTATCTTAATTTTTAATGTAATGGAGTCCTCAGTACCTCATGCCAAAAATAAAAATCCTCAATTGGTTAGATTTTGTATGTCAGATGTGGGAAACATACATCCGTATCTTTCCATTTTTTTTTACCCTTGTTCCCAAGGCACTCAAACTGATCTCAATGTGGCAAATATGTTTGGTTTAACAAAGAAAGGTTGAGGCAACTTGTCAGAAGACTGCTAATTGGTATAAGGTTACAAAATATAAGTCAGTACTAACTCTTACCCCAGGACTTTTTGTCTAATACATATATATATATTTTTTTTAGACAGAGCCTCCCTTTGTTGCCCAGGCTGGAGTGTAGTAGTGCGATCTCTTGGCTCACTGCAACCTCTGTCTCCTGCGATTCTCCTGCCTCAGTCTCCCAAGTAGCTGGGATTACAAGCATTTACCACCATTCCCAGCTTTAGTATATGTATTGATTATGCAAATCCACATCTCTTATGTAGATTATTACAAAAAACTTCATCTTCAAATATATTGTAGCAATGTGAAGTGTATGCATGAGGGTGTGTTTGAGGTCTCAGTTAGAAAGACAAAGTAATGATAGCTTTTAAAATGTACAAGTACTGGAAGGTTGTGTTAGAGCTACGTTGTTGCTGTTATTAATAAAACTTAAAATAATTAATATTTGACTTGGCATCTTTTCTACAGAAGTGATATTAAAGATTACATTTGTTTTTACCAAATTCCTTCTTATGAACTTCTGACTTATTGTGTAGGTTAATAGTGGATTTTCAGTTTCCACAGGAATTTAGAAATACAGTCATTCCTCGGTAGCCTCAGGGATTGGTTTCAGGACTCCCTTGGATCCAAATCTGAAGATGTTCAAGTCCCTGATATAAAATCATGTAATATTTATAAATATTCTCCTGTGTACTTTAAATCACCTCTAGGTTACTTATTATAACTAATAATTGCCTACATATCATTTCATTCATGTGGATTCAGCATAGTAGTTGGCACAAGAAGAATTTAAGTTTTGCTCTTTTGGAACTTTGTAGAATTTTTTCCCCATGTATTTTTGATCAACACTTGGTTGAATCCATGAATGTGGAACCCATGGGTATGGGGGGCTGACTGTATTCTAGATTACCCATAAGAAATTCATCAAATACAAACATATTTTTTTAAAGTATAAATCTCATGCATTTTACATTTCTTGTTCTATCTGCCTATTCCAGGACTCCCCAGAATATTCTCTGATCTTTTCCTTTGTAGATTTTGCAAGCCAACCACTACATAGCAACAGTGATTTCAAAGGTGCTGCCAAAACCTTTAACTTATCCAAGGGTTTTCTTTCCCAGCAATGTGGTACCAGAAATTCCCTTAACTGTACTTCCTTTATCTCTTTCTCTATATGAATAAATCATACTCATGTTTCTAAATCAATTCTAATGTTGCTTCCTCATAGACTTTCTTAAATCCCTTCTACCGAAAGTAACCTTTCTCTACAATGCAGAGAAGTTATATCTGCATTCTCAATGCTACTGCCCCCATGGAAGTGAAAATTGGCTCTTGTGTTGGGTAGGTGAAATATCTTAGATATTACAATGGTTTGTGACCCTCCAAAGCTCAATCTTATTACTAAGTATATCATTTCATGGGGTAGGAGGCTGTTAGGAATAAAATGTCTAACTAAAAGTGCTCCTTAGAGGAGTGATAATTTAAAAAGCTTGAGAAATTCTACTCTACATTAAAAAGTATGTAGTATATTATCTGTGCTTTCCCCTCATCACCTCAACCTATATATCTCCAGTAGGCTTGGAATATAGTGTTTTGTGTATTTGTGTGTAAAACATTCCTGTGTTCATTGTTTATGATAAAGTCAATAAGCTCCTTCAAGGCAGAGCCTGAGGCTTATTTATGATTATGTTTCTTATGTGTAGTTCATAATATGGTCTCAAAAAATTGTTTATTGACCTAAATATTGATCCTGTGTCTTACAGTCCTCAGCGTCTGGCTGTTCATGGTTACAGGTTCCTTTGGGAAAGGACTGGAGGAGCCATTATCATGTATCTCTGCTGTGTTGCTGCAGAATCTTTTCTTATGGGGATTTAGTCTCTTTTTCAGCCTGATAGTTCTGGGTATGGAAATTGGCTTAGATTCTAAAATTGGGCAGTGTATTATGACTTTTAATTGGGAAAGCTTCCTGAAGCTTCCCAGTTGTTTATCCTTGATTGTAATGGTATAAATCCATGTTGTTCAATATGGTAGCCACACATGGCATTTAAAATTCTGTTGAGTTAAAATGAAATGAACAATTCTGTTTCTTAGTTCTATCAGCCATGTTCAAAGATCGCTCATTTCCAGGACCTCTCCATTAAATTGCTATCAAAAGGTGAAACCCTGAGCTTGCAAAGCGATGGGTTTTCCTGTTCATCCTCAACTAATTGCTTAACTTTTAGATGGCAGGACACAGTTTTCCACCTCTGCCCCAAATTGAGTCCACCCGTCTGGCAACAAAGCTGCTGGTTTTTAACCTGAGCTGCTCTGGGCGAGTCTCCTGCCACTGCCTGCTGCTGTCTTACTCCCTCTGTGCCAGCAGTTTGTCAAGTATAAGCACTTTTAAACTTGTTGTCTGTCTTTGGCCATTTTCAATACCTTAAATTAATTGTTTTGACATTTTTTCCTGTTTTATATTATTCTTTGGGGGAGAGAAGTCACTGACCTCTTCATGCCCCCAAATCAGAAGTCCTTCCAAGGATGTTGTTTTTAGTTGAAACAGCTATTAACATTTCATTAATTCTCAGTAAACATTGGTTAATAATTTCATTCATATGAGTATTAATAAAGTTTCTATTTTTTATATATATATACATATATATATATAAATATATGTATATATATATAAATGAAATTATATCACTTTTCTGGCAAAACCTTTTAGAACCTAACTGAGCAAAATGCTGTCTCCTTTCAACCATCTCCTAGGCCCACCTGACCCACACCTCCTCCCCACTCCATGCTCTCTGGCCATCTTTCCTCCTGTAGGACCATTACGCCCTCTGCCCTCTGCTCCAGCCTCACTGACCTTTTTGCTATTTCTCCAAATTCAGAGCTCACAACTCCCCTCAGAATCTTTTTACTAGCTGCTCCTTCTGCGTGGAACTTTCTTCCCTACATGGCTCACCCTCTAGCTTCTCAGCACTGACCCTTTACCTGACCATATTACATGAAAGATTGATGACCCCTTCCTGGCATCCCTGCTCTTGTTTCTCCATAGCACTGTGACATCTGCAGAATATGTATTCTTGGATTGTCTCCCCCATTATAATGCAGTTTCTTGAGGGAACTTTTTGCTCCTGCTGTATCCTGATACCTAGAACATGCCTGGTATGTCCTAGATCTTCAATATATGTTTATTGAATTAATTGAATGAATGAATATGCATTGTCTTTAGAAAGGCAAAAATAAAACAGAATTGAAAGAGTGAGCCACACAGAAGATAAGACCGAGCCCCTATCTCCTTTCCCCACCAACCTCTCCTCAGGTAAATATGTTTATATTGAGAATACAGATCATATTTACAGGATTTGTCCCCTGTCACTCAAAATCCATTATGGACATGGACTGTGATGGTAATAGAAAGAGGGAGAAGTGACCTTGCTGAAGACAGTAAAAGATTGTATCATGAGGAAAGTTGTCTTATATATATAAACCTTAGGAAATTCTTACTCCTTTACCTTGAACTTGAGACACCCTCATGGCCTACTGTCATGTGCTGTGAAGTCAATAAATACTCCCACTATTCCACAATCCATAGTACCTTCTGCCTAATTACCTGAAGGTCCCAGAGAGGCCATGGCTCCTCAGAAGAAGGTTTTGGTAATAGTAACAATGATGTTAATAATAGTAGCTAAAATTTGTTTGAACTTATTATCTGCCAGGCACTGTTAGCTTTTTTCATGCATTATCTTAGTTAACCCTTCTAATAGTGCAGTGATGTAATTGCTATTATCTTGCCTGTTTTTAAATTTTTTCATTGTTGAGACAAGGTCTTCTCTGTTGCCCAGGCTGAAGTACAACAGTGTGATCATAGCTCACTGCAGCCTCAAACTCCTGGGCTGAGGCGATCCTCCTACCTCAACCTCCTGCGTAGCTGGGACTATAGACATGTGCCACCATGCCTGGCTAATTTTTACTTTTTTTTCTTTTCATAAATATAGGGTCTCCCTATGTTGACCACGTGGTCCTGGCCTCAAGTGATCTTCCCACCTTGGCCTCCCAAATTGCTGGGAGTATAGGCATGAGCCACTGTACCAGGCTTGTTTTCTTTATAAAGAAATTGAAGCAAAAAGAAGTTGTTTAATTGTACCAGACCATAAAAGTTAAGGTTCAAATTGAGTGACACAAGAATTTAATGCTACTGGACACAGAGGAGAGTATCTAAACAATAATATCATTAATTTCTCTGTCGCTGTCGCAGGTGAACTTGCCAATTCCTATAGTAAAGCCATGCAGCTATGATCCAAGCCTCAGAGAATCCCTTTAAAAAAATGGTTCTCGCCGGGGCTGTTTTGCCTCCCAAGGGACATTTTGGTCATCACACTGGTTGGGGTGGTGGTGCTACAGGCATCTAGTGAGTAGAGGCCAGGGATGCTGCTAAACCTTCTACAGTGCATGGGACAGCACCTAAGACAAGCATCTGGCCCAAAACATCAGTAGTGCTGAGGCTGAGAAATCCTGCTCTAGACTCTCTTGTACTTCATTGGAAATCTACATGATCTCCTTTGGCAGCTCGAGATTCTGTCCCACAACCTTTTTTTGCTTTCTCTGTGGACAGCCTTCAGATTGCTGCTTTAGTTGGACTATTGACTGCGGATTTATTATCACTTTGTAAAGGTTCGAATGCTTTTGGCAGCAGGTAACAAAAATGGCAGTTCAAATGAGCTTAATAAGAAACTTTATTAACAGATATTCCCGGGAGCCTATAGGTAGGGTTGGAATGAAGAGGAATATGACCTCTGATCATATCGAAGGGACTTTTGCTCCTGATGTATCCTGATACCTAGAACACGAGTGGTACATTCTAGACTTTCAAAATATATTTGCTGAATTAACTGAACAAATGAATATGCATTATACTTAGCAAGGTGAAGAGAAATACAACAAATTTGAAAGAGTGAGCCATAGGGGAGAAGATAAGACTGAGCTCCTATCCCCACTCCCCACAACCCCTGATCCCATTCCTCTCCATTCCTACCCTAACTATAGGCTCCTGGGAATACATGATAATAAATACGGTTTATTTTTCTCTGTAATTAATTTTGCTTTGCCCTTCTCCATTGTCAGATTGGTCCCTAAGCTGGCTTCCTTCACGATTGCAAGATATAACCAGCAGCAAATATGGGAACCACTGTTATTATTTATATACAGTAGAAGAAAAAGATAAAATTCTTCCCTTTTCCCCAAACCATGATATATGTCCTCTCCTTCATTCTAATTGGGTCTAATACATACCCAAACTTAAATCAGTCATATTTGGAGTAGAATGCCATGTGTAGATTGGCTTGCTCTTCAGGATCTACCAATAGAGTTCAGCATAGTGTGGGTGATTAAAATGCAGGTTAGAAAAAAAAAGGTGGGGGGAGAAATGAATGTTGGATAAGACACAAACTGAACCTACCATATACGGGCTACTGTCTTGAAGATGTTTATTTGTTCCATTCTCTGCTGTGAATGGGCCAGTCCCATCCCTCCCTCACTGTTTCCACTCCTGGCTCCTGGAATCACAACCCAACTATATCATCTATTTTCCCTACAAACCCAGGAGAAATTGCTGGGGAAGAAATAATAAAACTCTCAGAGGATTTTAGAATTGAGCTGGGACTTGAAATGTGTCAGAAATTTAGATGGGCAGCTTTTGTTTCCAACGCAATAGATTCCAAAACATAAAATGATTATAAAGAGAACTGGGATTTCTAAGAATCCTGGCACAGTACATAAAATGCTGTAAGGGGGGGGAAATATTTCTGTGTTTCCTCATAAAACAAGGCAACAGATTTATATTAGAAATGACCCAATAGTTTAAAAGGCTGTATCAAATCCAGTCAATTTTATGAAGCACATTTTATAGTAATATATTTTTGTCCATTTTGTGTTGCTATAACAGAATACCTGAGACCGGGTAAAATTTATAATGGAAAGAGGTTAATTTAGCTCACAGTTCTGTAGACTGGGAAGTTCAAGGGCATAGCCTTGGCTTCTGGTAAGGGCTTTTCTGCCGCATCATACTATGGCTGAGTAGGTCAACAGGGAAGTAGACGTGTGAAGAGAAACAAAACCCAAGGGATGTTCTTGCTTTATAACAAGAACAAGTTAGTTCTCCACTCTTTGGAGAACTAACTCAGTCTCACCAGAGTGAGAAGTCATTCATTACCAATGGCACCAAGCTACTCATGAGAGATCTGCCTCCACAGCCCAAGCATCTCCCACCAGGCCCCACTTCAAATACCGCCACACTGGGGAGCAAATTTCAGCAGGAGTTTTGACGGGAACAAACTAACCATATACAAATGACAGCCGTGTCCTGTAATTACAGCGTGTTACATGACCCAAATATGATTTCTATCGAGCCTGACTTCTTGAAGAGAGCTTGCACTCTTAGGTAAGAGTGTAAGCTTTTTTATGTATACAGAAAGTAAAAAGAAAAGCAACATTAAAACAATCTTTCCTTCAGTTGCTGATGTTTAATTTCACTAATATAAATAAGTTTATTTCCATTTGACTTTTCCTTCTAGGGACTAAATTAACCTTTTAAAAGAATAAATGTAATACATCTTTACGCATTATGATTCATTTTGTTAGATTGTTACAATCTACTTTGAAATTTCAAAAGGTGATAGAAAAACCACACCTACAGGTAAAATCCTTCATTTTATAACTTTCTTTGGAATAAACAGAGCATGGTTAAGTTCCTAAGTATAGATAATGAATATATCTCACTCTAATAGGTCCCAATTCTGCAAAGAGAATATTCTTGTTATTATGTGAAACATAACCTTAATGATAGTTTTTCAGATATTGATAAGCTTTTTATACATTTGCTATCTAGAAACCCACTGACAATGCAGAAAAGGAACAGAAAGTGTCTTTCACTTTTTCTTGTATCACTATTCCTCATTTTATAATTATACCATTTATTGTTACCTACATCAGAAAACAGGCATAAGAAAGTCAATGGTTGAAATTAGAATGAATCTATGTTGTCTCTTCCTTGCACCTCTGTCCAATTATATTTTTCCTGAAGATAAATTATTTGTGAAAATAGTTTTGGAATTTATTTTACATTAGATCTTATTTTTTCATTGTGACATAGTATGAGTTTTTGAATTTGAAAATTAGACATTGAACTTGCATAATAACTGTACATCTATGGTTATGATCACTAAAATTATTTAAAGAAAAATTTTATAAAGAAAAACTATTTAAAGTAAAATGTAAACATCTACCTTAAATTTTTTTTTTTTGTGAAAATAGTCAAGTCATTATAGAAAAAAGAGTATCTTGGCCAGACATGGTGGTTCATGCCTGTAATCCCAGCACTTTGGGAGGCTGAGGTGGGTGGATCACCTGAGGTCACGAGTTTAATATCAGCCTGGACAATATGGTGAAACCCTGTCTCTACTAAAAATACAAAAATTAGCCAGGCACAGTGGCATGCACCTGTAATCCACCTACTTGGGAGGCTGAGGCAGGAGAATCACTTGAACTCAGGACGCAGAAGTTGCAATGAGACAAGATTACGCCACTGCACTCCAGCCTGGGCAACAAGAGCAAAACTCTGTCTCGGAAAAAAAAGTATCTTTAAAATAGCTCTTAAACAGTTGGAAGGCACATTATATGTATATATACACACACATATACATACATTATATATATATATCTATATACACACACACACACACACAAATACATAAATACATATACATACGTACATAATTTTGTTTTTAGGAAACCAAGTGTTATGAATTGTAATTTTTCTTAAAATAATATAATAAAATTTCACTGTAAGTGGAAAAAGTCCTAAATAAAACCAAAATCATTTTACTTTTGTCACAATAAGAATTCCTGCTTCTAAGAAGACAAAAATCAAGGGAACTTATTTTTTTAAAAAAATCACATTGCTTCCTAGACACCAGCTCAATGAAGCCATAGCTCATGGCATAAAGGTCAGGCCACTTCCTCTGCTATCAGTGTACATTAAAAAACTGAGAACTTTCCACAAGTTTCAATGAAGGCATAGATGTTTCTGCTATCTAGATATATCAGGTGTATATTATTATCATTCTTGGTTATCTAGACGTTTCATTACATTCTAATTGTTTCATTGGGTTCAGCCAAACATATTGAATCTAATGAAACAAAACAAAAGCAAGAAAACAAAAAGAAACAGAAGGCTTTGTAATAAAAGAGACATAAAGATAAATTCTATTATCCTGGTATGTGGAAGGATCAGACAGGGATGAAAATATTCTTCACGGTTCTCTGCCTTTCTTTCATGACATAATCACCCAATTCCATGCCAGACAACAGAGTCACAGCAGAAATAAATATCTACAACAGTGATTAGCAACTAGAATAATCAGGGAAGCTTTAAAAAGTACCAGTTCCTAGGCTCTAGGCCCAGTCAGATGAGTTTAATTTATCTGGGGTGAGGTTTGGCCATCAGCATTTTTTTTAAGCCTCCTGAGTGATCTAATATTCAGTCA
The DNA here is from genome assembly GCF_001604975.1 of Cebus imitator. NCBI lineage: Eukaryota > Metazoa > Chordata > Mammalia > Primates > Cebidae > Cebus > Cebus imitator. The sequence goes on from NW_016107355.1 coordinate 6,995,655, forward strand.
TAGTTCAGTAGAGACCCGCTGGTCTATAGCTAGTAGAGAGAATGAGATGGAGTTCAAGTAAGGAATGACAACTACATAGGCCCAGACAATGAGAGAAAACAGGTATTAACAAAATAGGCAGATATTAATAAAGTAATAAAGAATAAGAAACAAAACAACAAACTTCTGGAATTATTCACAAAATGGCAGCTGTGCAAACACTTGCCTTGGTCATTAGAGGGTTCTGCAGAGATGCTATCATTGTCAACAGGACTCTAAATAGAAGGCAGTCTTCCAAACCAGGCAGTTATTTGGGCAATTCTAAGCATAGGTACCAAGAGGAACAGCCATAATTTATGCATAGAGGGAAGAAGCTTAAATATACCTCGTGTGGTTTGAATATGTCCCCCAAGTTTCATGTGTTGAAAACTTAATCCCCAATGCAACAAAATTGAGAGATGGGAAGTTAAGAGGTAATTTGGTCATGAGGGCTCTGCCTTTTATGATGAGTTAGTTATCTCGGGACTGGATTCCAAATAAAATGGATTAATTTGGCCCCCTCCCTGCCCTATGCATGCTTTCCCGCCACGCAATGCCTTCTTTCATGTGCTGATGTAGCAAGAGGGCCCTTACCAGATGCTGCTCCTTGGTCTTAGACTTCCCAGCCTCTAGAACTGTCAGCCAAATTCACTTCTATTGTTTATAAATTACCCAGTCTTTGATATTGTTATAGCATTACAAAATGGACTAAGACAACACCCAGCTAGAGTGATTGCAAGGTTATACTACTTTCACTTCACAATTATTTCACATGTGTTACTATTCCAATTGAAATTCTAACATTACTTTTGATTTTTATTTCTGGTTCAAACTGGGGCCTCTGGATGCTTAAAAGCAAGGTTATTCTAAGCCTTACTCCATTCTTAAGGTCTCTGAAGAGTCAGTTGAAACTTATTTGACCTAGAATTTTTTTATGAGATTTCCTTGGAGTTAATGTGCTTTTTTCCTGGCGCATATCCCAGGACAAATACTTAAGGAAGGCTCCTCTGTCCAATTCTTGTTTTTGCATAAATTTTGGATTTTCTATAAAGATTCGCATTTCACAGCTCTACCTTCCTGGAAGTTAGCATTTCTGGCTTCGTTCCCTTTTTCACGCTGTCTGCTATTCCTGCTCTGCCATCCTCATGGAACGCCTTTGCTTTCAGTTTTTCCTTCCTCATTCCCAGCATGCACAGACACACAGAAATGGAGACTGGAACAACGGCTGTGTACTTGCAAGTCTTCTTAACACAAATAATTCAATCTCTATATCTGTGCTTTTTGTTTTCCACTTTAAAATGTGAAATCTAGGGCTTGCCCTCATCTTCATGTGCTTTGAGAGAAAGATTCCCCTGGCCTTTCTCATTTTGCCATATTACCTACAGCCTCCAAATAACAAAAAGTGTTATACTACCTTTTCTTTCACCTAGCTTCCTATGCGTGGTTTTGAATTTGAGTAATGAAGGTCTGTGGATTTCTTGCCCGCTATCAAGAAGCTATGTTTTAAAAATTACTAGATTTTTACAAAAGGAATAAAAACACATTATTTAAAATATCAGTTCTGGACTTTTAAAGATAATACAGTAATTTTCCTTTTATTATGGTTCTTTGAACATTTTTTTCAGAGGAATGCATGTTCATTATTTATAATAAAGGTTTATATTTAAAAAATGGATGGCCCTCGGCCTATCTTCCCTATCCTTCAGTTTAGGCATTCAAAAGCAATCATTTTCAGATCCTTTGTCTGTTTCTTCTCGTGTTTACTTTCAAATTTCAATGATATATGCTACGGTTACTTTTATTGCTCCATTTTAGACCTTCTCTTTGACTTTCTGTTATGGTAGATGAGGACTCAGCTGTGAGTGCTCCTCACTTTTGCTCTTGAGGTAGCCATATCATCGTGTCTTTGGTTCTAGAGCTTGGTGCTTAATTCTTTAACTACAGAACCCTCAGGGTCCCGACTGCTGAGGGACACTAGTCAAGGTTGATTTAAGCATTCAACTCTCAGGAATTTAGTAACAAGCCCTTTTTTCCAGCCCTACCGTGATCGTTAGGAGACAAACAGCTTTCTTTTAAACATTTGAGGCCAAAAAGTTTGAATATACCCTCCTTTACTGCACAAGGAAACTATTATATACCTTTTTGAAAGATAACTCTCTTCAAGCTTTTATTTTTAGATACGCCCCACCATTCTGAAGGGAGCTACAGTCCCTGAAAGTGATTTACTTTTTCTGGTATCAGCCTCCAGTTATTCTGTGACTATCATTACTCTTTGGGTTGGGGTGACCTCCAGTGATCCCCAGGAGAAAATCTGGCACACTAGTGGCTAGAGAAAAAGAAACGAGAAAAATCAAAACACAAAAGTTCACAAGTATCTTTTATAGCTGGGCCTCTTACCACAATGGCATATGACTTTCCTGGGTGATTTTTAAAAGGGAGCTCCTTATTTAAAGCTGCAGGTTCAGACAGATGTGTTTAGAAACTAGTTTTACTGCTTTATAGAAATGCCTCCACTTTTCCACACAGGCATATACAAGTGCAGAGCTGGGCAACCATCAATTAAATGATGAAGTAAAAAATTCAGCACGTTCAGAATTGAGAAACCTGTATGGGTTTGACTTCGAATATATCTCTCTTCAGTGATGAGCTTGGATTTTTTACTTTGATTGGACCAGAGCTTTGCCTCCTCTTCTCTTCCAGAACATTTTCTTCTTAACAATGTAAAGCTACATGTCATATTCTGAGTACATGGCCCTGGATTTCCTTAGGATTATGGCTAATAGCTCTAGGACACCCAGATCAGCAGTGAGACCAATGGCTTCTGACTTAGTGATTTCTGACTGGTCCTACTTTCTCACGAATTGTTAATTCAGATCTCAATACCTTAATCTTCCCCATTAGGGGAGTTAATTTGAATGAGGCCAATTCTCCCTTTTATGGCAGAGAACATATATTTCTCTTTTGCAAAATATGGCAGGTGAGAGCATAATGCAAAATCTCACCTCCTTCCCCCTTTTTCTCACGTCCGCTGTACGCCTTCACCTTCCAATAGCAAGAGCTTCTCAGTGGCCCCCTCTTGGATGCCCGATATGGTGATGTTTTTCTGAGTCCTTTCAGGCAGAGTTAGTTCCATTCTTTTTGTTTCCTTAACATCTTGTCCATATCTCTGTAATGGCTCTTTTTAATATCACACTGTGATTTATTTTTCTCTGACTTCTCTATCCACTAGCAGGAAAGGACTTAAATGATTATATGTTCACTGTACCTAACTCAGTGTCTGAGTAAAAAAAAAAAATAGACTCAGTAAGCATTTGTTGAAAAAATAAATGAAGCAATTCTAAGATGCAGGCATTGGGAACATTCTGTGATTTATGCTGTGTGTTTTTTTTTTCCCCCCTGGGACCCAGCAATATATTGTACTTGAGGAGGGTAACTATCTGTGACTAAAAATATAGACTACCAAAGAACTCAGCCAAAGTGTTCAGGTTTGTTCTTGAGGAATATTGTTCTTCTACAGAACAAGGTCTTTTTTCAGCATTTCAGAAATTGGGAGAACAGAGTAATTGTCTGGGTGTCTTTTCCTTTCCCACCAGGCGACGTAAGAAAAATGCTTTTCTTTGTATTGCCAATGACATTCATCAGAGACCAGCGTGACATGTCTTTTCCAAATTTGCCCTTGGCAACTGAGTCAAGATTTTCCTTGGAGACAAGGCAAAATGAAACAACCTGACAGATAAGGCATGCTATAGATAATAAGAGATTTTCCAAATAGCCTCTAAAATTAGAAGGATTACATCAGCCATCCAGCTTGAAAACTAATTAGTATCAAAAAGTAAATTTGTGTAAGTAAAACGGCAGGTAGAAACTGGAATCAGAGGCACCTGACACACTGTATATGTGAATTACTAGATTTTAGATTCTTTGCAACTAATGTTGGTTTTATTGTTAGTTTCTTAGGGTTGTCGTAGCAAGTTACTACAAACTTGGTGGCTTAAAATAACAGGAACTTATTCTCTGATAGTTCTGAAGTTTAGAAGCGCAAATTTGGTTCCTTCTGGAAGCCCATAAGGAGCATCTGTTTCCCTGTCTCTCTCCTAGCTTTTGGCGGCTGCTGGCAGTCTTGGTTTCTTGCCTGGTAGACTCACCCCTCTGAGCTCTGCTACACATTTACATCACCTTCTTTGCTGGATGCAGGTCTAAAATCTCTTCTTTTCTTCTAAGAACACTAGCCATTGAATGTAGGGCCCTCTTTAAATCTGGGATGATCCCATCTGAAAATCCTTTTCATTACCTCTGCAAAGACCCTATACTGAAATAAGGTTACATTCACAGGTACCAAGATTAGAACTTGGGCATACCTTTTTGAGGAATACAATTCAGTCCCCCTATACCACCCATGGATTTATAAAATTTCTGCATTATTTGCAAGACATGTTAGATTTTGTATATATTAAGGATGTGATTACAGAAGCAAAATAGAGTGAAAAGTGGAGGTAATAGGAAAATTCCAGGAAATAGCCAATCTTGATTCAAGGGGCTGAATATTTTAGGTAAAACATATTTTATTTTGAAAATTTGTATGATGTTCTGAATAGTTTTTAGCCTTAAGAGATATAAGTTGAGAAAAAGCAATAGCTATGAGGAGAAGGAACTTATCATTTGAGAACATAGAGGCAAGGCTTGGCAGTTTCAAAAATATTCTGAAGGTTCGATGACTTGTGAAAATGGCTCATAATACTGCAAAATTGCCACGAATCTCTTTTTAACATTTCTTACTATCTAGAATTTGTGCTTTAATTTGTAATCCTACAATTTAAGATATTAATTGGAGCTGGTTAGTTAATAATTATTGAACACTTAGATGTTCAATTATGAAAGACTCAGACATAATTTGATCTTTACTAACTTCCTTCGGTCAGTGGTATTTACATGATGGAATAAGGTTTTCATTGCTTTAGACTCGGCTTCTTTTAACAATTTAGCCTATGAAGGATCAGTATAGTGACTTTTCAATAGCAATAAAAAATCTGATGTAAATTTTCTTTTATTTCTTGTTTTTAGACAGAGTCTCACTTTGTCGCCCAGGCCAGCTAATTTTTATATTTTTAGTAGAAACAAGGTTTTGCAATGTATATTTTCTTAAGTGTAGCACTTTGTGATACTTCTTTCATACAATGGAGTGTTTCATACAAAACACTCCTTCCTTCATTACGAAATAAATACAACAAATATGTTTAACAAAACTCATAGTTGAGTTCTTAAGACTAAAGAATAGTTGCTAAGAAAACTTTACAATGATGAGTCATTGTTTGAATTGATTTGTTATGAAAGTGGTGAATAAGAAACCTTATAAAGTATTAAAGATGAATGTAGTAAAGAGATCATATGGAGCAGTTTTGGCCCTTTTTATTAGCTATCGTATGTAATATTTACTGCGTTGTAAAGAAATCATTGATGCATTTGATGTTAGGTTTCTTAACTCATTTGGCCAATTCTGGATCAGAAAAGATGAGAAAAAGCAAGATTGGAGAAAGTGGAGTTAAAACAAATGTTGTTGAGAAAGAAAGTGGGATCATTGCCGTGAGTGTAATGAGTTATCAGAAAGATGAAGCTGAGTGTGAGTTTAGCATGGATCATTGAATTGATTGATCATTGGTTAGATGAATTAAAAGTATAAATACTCTATCTTCCTACTGCTTTCTTTTTCTTCTCCAGCTTTTAACGTGTTCTAAAAAGGGTTTATATTAATTATTGAAAGCAATATTTATATGATTGTATTAATATTGAGAGCAAGTTTATGTGGCTGCATGAAAAATTATAATAATATGGATAAACAATATGGTAAGATTCAATTTTGGCAGAAAGGATGAAAACTCCTTACATTTAAATGTCTCGTTTAGAGAGGAGGAGACAGTGAGAAAACAGTCTACCACACTGTGAGGGGTTGGAGGAAGGAACACGGGAGTAAGGAACATTGCAAGAGGTTGGGGTGAGGAAGATGTATCTACCTGGGAATCTTCTGCAGGTGAGGAGAGAGATGCACCATGAGGGGTTGCAAAAGCTGTCTTTGGATTCCCAACTGTGCTTTTTCTTCTTTAAACAAAAAAAGTCAAAAAAATAAAAAAACAAAAACAAAAACAAGTCCAAATAACTTCTCATTAGGCTTCCAAGGAAGAGATGCAATTTTTTTTTCAAAAAAGGATTTGCTGATTAAAAAGTAGAAAAAAGAGAACACATTCTTTTTTTTTTCTTGAGTTATATAGAGTTTTATTTTCGCAAATATAGTGAATGACAGATGGTAATTACAGGAAGCTATTTGAACAAAGGTGGATATGAGCATAAACAATTTCAACTAGATAAAATATTGATGTAATAACCAAACCATATGGCCCCATTTCATAAAGGGTACTATATTCTATAGACTAGAGAGTGAAGAGCTGGCCTTTCTACCCCAGCGTACTCTACTCTTGTTATTGTTCAATTTCTACTGAAGCTTGTATAACTAGCTGCCAACAGGTAAACGCTATTGCCTAGCAGAAGACTGCAGTTCTGTTCATACTAGAACCAGCAGGGGTCACTTGACTTTAAAAATCTAGGACCAGAATCTTAGGATGGGTCTCATTAGAAAACTGAGTTGTATAGGGACTTAAGCAAAAAGGATTCCAAAGAATTTGAGCTTTAAGGTGATAATGTCTTTTTAGAGATTATAGCACATGAAGAACCCATGGACACAACATAGAATATGAACAGTTAGCAGAAAAAGATCTCATGACTAAAGTGGGGAAGAAAGCAAAAAAAAAAAAAATTTACAAAAGGAAAAATAGTTGAAAATACAGGAATATTTACAAGATGTTAAAAAATTACTAATCTTCGGCCAAAATGAGGCCCCTTCGCACTCCCAAAACCTTTGCTTTCTTCTCCTTTCGTTCTTGCTCATGTTTCTTCCGTTGCTCTTCCTTTGTCTGGAGACGGGGTTGTTTGTAAGTTTTCTTGTGGAAATTAATTCTGTTGACATGTCCATTCAGATAATTATTTTCTTTAGATTGCCCCCATGGTTTTAGCTTTCCTTTGTGTGGTTCATAGCTGAGGGGATGAGACAAACTTGCTGTAAGATCAAACACTGGTTTCTTATTCGAGACTGGAGTCTGCATTGCCTCAGTTGTCAACTTGAATGGGGTAATAACAGCAGAATTCTTCTTGGTGGTCTTTATTTTGTGTGTCCCAAATATAGCCTTGCTTTTTGGGGTATTCCCAGACATGGTCACATGTACAGACCTTCTGGCTGGAGTCTTGTTCAGTGAACGCTTATGCTCATTATCTTTAGTAGCAGTTGAAAACCTGACACGTGTTTTAGCTGCAGAGTTAGCAGAGCACTTGAGTGACCCCTTCAGACCCAAGGTACTCTGACATGCAGGGCCGTGAGACTGGCCTTGAGAGCGTCATTGGCTCATGGGTGTAGAAGCCACAGAGAGTCTTCCTTTTGGCAGTACCGGAGTCATGACTCCTCCCTTATTGATGGGCTGCTTCAGTTCACTGATGGAATTGTATTCTTCAAAATGTTTCTTTTTTCTCTTAATATATTGATCAATGGACTCCATTTCCTTAAAATGAGCTTCCTGAAGCTTCTTAAAGTTTGGAGTAGTCCTTGCAGTTCTTTTATTTTTTCCAGGTTTGGTTAACTCATTTGTGTAGAGAGATTCTTTCTGAAGGTATCTTTGAATCTTTGTTACCATTTATTCCACGTTTTCCGGAGGAAACGCCATTCTTAGCTCCTTGGTGCTCATCTGGAGAATAAACTTTTTCAGTAGCTCTAAAATCCTGCCTTTCCTGCTTTTCATGATTCTGAAATTCAGTGTGATCACTTATTTTTATCTCTGAATGATCCTGCTGGGAGTCAGGGTCCACACGGACAGTCTTGTGCCTTCTCCTTGTTTGGTGACATGGCCAGTTGGCTCTCTCTCTCGGCTTGTTCCTGCCTGCTGCTCTGTATCTCAGTCTCATCACAAGAGGATGCAGAAGTTTGACTTTCATCCTGATTCTCATTTCCTTTTCTTGCTCAGGATTAATGTGGCCTTTCAAGGCTTTTAACAACTTGTCTGCCCTCAGGTTGGCCTGGAGACCCAGACTCTTGGCTAAGTTCTGCAGGTCGCTGTACTTGAGGGAGTCCAGCTCCTCTAGGGAGGGGAGGACCATCGCGATTCGAAATTCCGGCGATACGCAGAAGACGGATCACACAACTCTGGTAGCGTGGTTGAAATCCCTGGCTCCACTCGAGAACATATTCTTTATTGTTACCATGGTGATTTGTTAAAATAGAAATTAGCAAGCCCTAACTTAGGCGAGGGGCGGGGGGAGTTGAAAGAATTCAGGGCTTGTGGTCCAGCCCCAAAACCATATCTATGGATTCAGTGGGTGACTGCTGTACACCAGCACACTTTTCTGAGCCTCTGTTACAGCCTGGTAAAATTAGAGGAATGGTACTGATGACTCTCATAGTGTGTGGCTAAATAAAAATACGAATTGATTCAAAGCTGTGGGTTGAACTGATATTTAGGCAGGATGTTGATCTCATTACAGTCACTAATTTTAAAGTTACGTTCACCTTTTCACAGATATCATTTATTGTTTATAATAGTGCCTATGTAAGATAGGATGTTGTTCAAAATTCGTCACCATTGCCAGGAAAACTGCTAAAATTTTATGGCTCTCTCATTTAAGAAATGGTCGATGTATTTGACTACTTAATAAAATTGCATGGCAGCCTGCCATAAATGATGTAAAAGAAAAACCGCACATTGTAAAGAAAATGTTTGTGCCTTATGGCTTATATTAAAGAAAAGAGCTATTGTTTCTAATATATAAAAAAAGTTACTAAAAATGAGAAAGACAAAGACCAATAGTGATAGAGAAATGGGCAAAAGATATGCTAGTCAGTTCATGAGAAGAGTCAAAAATTCAGTTTAAGGCTGTTGAAAGTTATTTAAAGAAGCCCAAACTTACTTTAGTAGAAGAGATGTAAATTAAAACTATATTGAGATACTATTTCTCACCTATAATATTGGCAATAATCTAAATGTTTGGTAGCATATTCTGTTCACAAGGCTGTTATGAAATAGACAAACTCAAATAGTGCCAGTGGAAATTAAAAATTGTTATATTCACATATGAAAAGCAATTTGATAAAGCTCTTTCAATTACAATATTCATTTGTTCTTTGAGTCAACATTCCCGCTTCTAGGACTATAATTTATGAACACACTTGCATAAGTAAAAACAACATTAGCAAAAGGTTACTCATTGTTTTATCTGTGTATATAATATGTGTGATATACTAAAGAATCATGTATACATATAATTACAGATATAAACATACATAAACACAAATACTATGTGTAATATATTTCTATGTGTAATAACAGCAAAGAAAAAACCCTAAATCCAAATGATGTGATATATCTCACAATGGAATACCTGTAGACATAAAAAGAAATGAGGAAAATCTTCCATATCCTAAAGTGGTGTGATTTCCAAGATATATTAAATGAATAAAGCAAGGTGCAAAATGAATAGTATGTATGACAACTTTTGCGCAGGAAAGGGGGAGAAAAGCAAATATTATGTGTATATTTGCTTATATTTGCAAAGGGAAATTCTGAAAGGGTAAATGAAAAACTAACAAAAATGGCATATAAGGGAGGGAGGGAATAAGGTAAATAAGACTTACCTGAACATATTTTGTTATACAGCTTCAACTTCAGAATTGTGTAAGTGAGGTACAAAAATACAACATAAAAATTAAAGCAGCACTTAAAAATGGAAATATGCTAAAAGTGAATGTCTAACTGTGTTTTAAGTTAGAGAAAAATCACTCAAGGCAAAGGATTATTTCAAGTGACTTCAGAACTTATTTGGATCATATATCCAATGTATACTCTATAGAAATACATGTTCTAAGTTCACATATTTTAAAGACATATAGCGATACAAAGAATTCCAAAACTTCATTCAAATTCAGTTAGTAGTAATATTGGTAAAATTATTTTAAAATATCATATATACCTTGTGAAATATAACACAAAAAGTATTTATGTTAATATTACTAGAAACTGAGATATTTGGTGTAGACAAAAAAAAAAAAAAAAA
>NW_016107355.1:7005917-7014872 GCF_001604975.1 Cebus imitator
AGACCATCCTGGCCAACATGGTGAAACCCCGTCTCTATTAAAAGTACAAAAAATTAGCTTGGAGTGGTGGTGGCTGCCTGTAGTCCCAGCTACTCGGGAGGCTAAGGCAGGAGAACTGCTTGAAACCAGAAAACGGAAGTTGCAGTGAGCCTGGATCCCATCACTGCACTCCAGCCTGGCAATAGAGTGAGACTCTGTCTCAAAAAAAAAAAAGAAAGAAAAGAAAACAACAACCCAATACAAGTTTAAAAAAGATAAGCAAATTTCTTTTTTCTTTTTCCTTCTTTTTAGAGATACGAGTCTTGCTATGCTGCCACGGGTGGTCTTGAACTTCTGAGCTCAAGTGTGCCTGCCTCAGGCTCCTGAAATACTGAGATTATAGGCGGAAGCCACTACACCCAGCCTAAGCAAGATTTTTGAGATGTTAAAAATTGTAGATATGAATACATGGTTTTACTCTTCATAAGTATTTATTTCCAATCCGACCATATAAAAATTCTACAAGTAATGATAGCCTCGTATTCATGAGCTTCCACAGTATATGTCAATACATACAATTTTTTTCTTCAACTTTTATTTGAAGTTCCAGGGTACATGTGCAGGTTTGTTACACAGATAAACGTGTACCATGGTGGTTTGCTGCACAGATCATTCAGTCACTTAGGTATTAAGCCCAGCACACATTAGCTATTCTTCCTGATGCTGTCCCCCAACCAACCTATAGGCTCCAGTGTGTGTTATTTCCCTCCCTGTGTCCATGTTTTCTCATTTTTCAGCTCCCACTTATAAATGAGAGCATGTGGTATTTGGTTTTCTGTTCCAGCATTACTTTCCTGAGGATAATGGCTTCCATCTGCATCCATGTCCCTGCAAAGGACATGATCTCATTCTTTTTTGTGGCTGTATGGCATCATTTAGGTTGATTCCATGTCTTTGCTGTAGTGAATGGTGCTGGAATGAACATATGCATGCAGGTATCCTTATAATAGAATGATTTATATTCCTCTGGGTATATAACCAGTAATGGGATTGCTGGGTCAAATGGCATTTCCGCTTCTAGATTTTTGAGGAATTAACGCACTGTCTTCCACAATGGTTGAACTAATTTACACTCCCACCAATAATGTAAAAGCACTCCCTTTTCTTTGTAATGTTGCCAGCATCTGCTGTTTCTTGACTTTTTAATAACTGCCCTTCTGATGATATTCTGGTGTGAAATAGTATCTCATTGTGGTTTTGATTTGCATTTCTCTGATGCTCAGTGATGTTGAGCTTTTTTCCTATGTTGGCCACATGAATGTTTTCTTTTGAAAAATGTCTGTTCTTGTCCTTTGCCTGCTTTTTAATTTTTTTTTTCCTTGTAAATCAGAAGGAGAGATTCCAAAAATTTTCTCCCATCTTGTAGATTGTCTATTGACTCTGCAGTTTCTTTTGCTGTGCAGAAGCTCTTTAGTTTATTTGAATTCCATTTGTCAACTTTTGCTAATACATAACTTTTTTATGAAATAAAGTTGAATTTTAAAGGAATTGATTCTTTTGCTGTGCAGAAGCTCTTTAGTTTATTTGAATTCCATTTGTCAACTTTTGCTAATACATAATTTTTTTATAAAATAAAGTTGAATTTTAAAGGAATTGATGATGCCAAGTCAGGGATAAGAAATATATAGCCCTAGGACATCTTGCAGCAAAAAGCAAGAAGGCTTTCAAAGATTAGTAAAGTCATGTCATAAAAGGAACAGAAGCCAGCATGAAGAGGCTCCCCCTTGCCAAACATGGGACAATTAAAAAAAAGTGATAGCTGCAACTGAACCAAAGATATTGTTTAGAAAAACTATAAATTCGCACTGACTCTAACAAAAAAAGCTAGCTCCCTGCCCCATCTGCAAAGTTTACAGCACCACTCCCCCAGCAAAAACAAAACAAAACAAAATGGGTTATTGTTACCATTTGCATTAATTATAGCACCAATTTCTTCGAAAATTGATAACTAAAGAAACAGACTTTAGCAGTCATCCTGCTCAGCATTCATCACAATGCCCAAAGTTCTTCTCAGGATAATTCAAGCTAATAAAAATGGAAGGAATGGCGGACTTAGAAAAATCAACATTTTCTACTCCCAGTTGGCCAAAAATTGTCAGTGGACAAACACTATTTTTTAATTAATTCCTAGCAGTTTCAATATTGTGATTCTTCCCATGGCTAGCCCTCTTTATTCCTTGAATGCCTCTTCTCCATATCCTCCACCTACTTCAGTCATTTACTGCTCTAATCAAACCTTTAAAAACCCTTACCCCTCTATAATCTCAGTTTCACGTATTCCATTCTCTAACCACCACTTTTTATATGTCTAGCTGACTCCCTCTAGTACCCCAATTACAACAGTCTTCTATCCCATCTGGAATTACAAATGTTTGATCCTGTTCCTGTGTCCCTCATCCCTATGATTTCTTCCTCTCCCTCCTCTCCTAGCTTAAAATATCCCTGAACCTAAACTGAGTGGCCACAGCATCTACTATGAAGTAAGGATAGAAACAGAGTAGCCCAAGCATACTTGGGGCTGGGCGTGGGGGAACTTCATAGTGAAATGGTCTAAACACTGGCTTGCTCACATCTGAGGCCCTTGGAGGGCAGGTGTCTTTCATTGCTGCCAACACTTAAATTCAATTATTAGATCCTTCATACTGGGGCTCCTTTGTGATCTCGCTACAGGCACCATAGGGACCCAATGCCCACTTTGCCTTTGCCTCTAATGTTGGTGTGGAGCCAACTCTCAACAGTCCCAGAGTCTATAACTCTCCTGTGAGCACCTCCAGAAGTGAAGGCTCTATTCACAGAGTGTGAGTTAAAAATGGCAGCTTAGTTTTGTCTCGTGAGCATAGAAATGCATTCAGTGATTCTTCCATGCTGTGGGCAATTTTTAGAATGTGAAGAATAATTAGAATACTTGACTCCCAGAACTCACACAAGCTGCTTGTTCTCTGGGTGTTTAGTTTCTTCCTCAGTAAAACGTGGAGGGTAGACCAAGTAATTTCTAGTGCTACTTCTACCCCTGAATTCTATGATAGCTTTCTAAGGCTATGCTCTGTTGTTTTATTTTAGACTTTATTAAAGTCTTTTCCTTGAGTGTGCTATCTTCATGCCTATCAAGTCTGATTTCCCTTGCACTCTATACCACTAGGTGTGTTATTTTTTATGGCTGACTCTAATTAGAGTTATGGCTCACCTACAGAAAGGAAGCAAATATTATTAAATGGTTGCCATAAAGGTGCTGTTATTCCAACATTAAACTACAGAAAAACTTCAGGAAGGTGCTAGTATATAAAAGTAGAAAATAAGAGTCGGAGGATGCTCTGCCTTTTGAACAGATTTGATTGTGTTATTCCAGTTATGTTAGATGAGGGGCAAAATGCACATTTCAAACATCTCTAGGCAATTTTGAAAATGACTGCACTTACTCTTTGTAGTGCAGAATTATATTGTTGAGTATATATTTCTTTTTAGTAGGTAGAAAATGAAGCAAAAATGGGTTTTTAACGTTGCCGGTAAAAGATTTCTCCTTACCAAGTTTTTCTTTCAGTGGTTTTAGTTAGCTGAGAACCGCTGAGGTTGAAAAACAAGTGAGTACAGTACAATAAAATATTCAGAGATCACATTCACTGAACTTATTATAGCATATTATTACAATTGTTCTATTTTATTATTAGTTATTGTTGTTCATCTCTTACTGTGCCTAATTTATAAATTAAACTTTTTCATTGGTATGTACATGTAGGATAAAACACAGTATATATGAGGTTTGATACCACCTGCAGTTTTAGCTATTCACTGGTGGCGTTGGAATGTGTTGCCTTTGGATAAGAGGAAAACACTGTACAAATATGTGCTGTGGAAACCTTATCTCCAGGCAAAAAGTGCTAAACAGGTAAGGAAGAATAGGTTTTAAGAAATGTCCCACTGATTTGTCAATGACTATTTTTAAGAATCTTTTGGGGGAAATAGGGCGATCATGGGTTACATTTTCTGACAATTGATAAAATACCACAATGCCTTATTACTCTGAGCAGTGTTTAGGACTGGGGTTTTCTGGCTTTTGGGTAGACACTGATTTGACAGAAGTTTTCTATCAGATAAATAGTAGCATTTTCTGTACCACTTTATAAAGGTAAAACAAAGAAAACAAGTTACCTTTTTCTATTTCTAAAATGTCTCATAACCTTAGAACAAACCCAAGTCACCGGTTGAAAATATGTTGCTCTGAAATTGACCTATACCAGTCCTACAAATTTGTACACATTCCCAGGCTCAGACTCAAAAGAAATGAAGCCAGGCCTCCGATAAATAAGGAACTACAGAAATAAGGAAAGTGGTTGATTCTTCCTAGCCTAGATTATTTCCCTGAAAATCCTTGTGGAAAGAGTTGAAGGATAAAGGTATTACAAATATAAGGTTAGGAGGTCCAGTTAAGATGAATATTTTGAAAAGACTTCTGGATATTTAAGGTCACAAAAATTAAATGATAAAAAGTGTATTAAAGAAAGCCTCAGTGATATTTTATATGTATAAATCAGCAATCATGGATGCTACACAATTAAGTTTTCCCCATTAAGATTCCTTGCTTGCTTTTTTAAAGGATTTTTATCTCCAATTTCAATGAGATTGTTGTAAATATCTCTTATTTTGCCAGAGATAATATGATAATGTGCATGATAAATACTGTTTTGATCTTTGTCCTTCTTGCAAATGTTTAATGCCATTGCAATTTTAGGACATAGAGTTCTTCTTTCTATTCTAGGCATTAACATAATTCCAGAGATAAAACTGGGACCTGAGATGCTTTGAATAATTTTTAGT
Source organism: Cebus imitator (assembly GCF_001604975.1). Classification (NCBI taxonomy): domain Eukaryota; kingdom Metazoa; phylum Chordata; class Mammalia; order Primates; family Cebidae; genus Cebus; species Cebus imitator. The sequence goes on from NW_016107355.1 coordinate 7,010,769, forward strand.
TAAACTGCATATTGGTGATTCACCAACCTGTGGACACATGCAGTGATTCTATTGTTCTCCTGTCTTTCGTACTTTATGCCTGAAGTCATATTGTCACTTGCTGTAAACAATGTTGCATTCCTGTTCCCCAAACAGACTGGCAAGTGCATGCCTGAGATCCACGGTCAGTGTCTGAGTTTCCTTTTTCTCTTCCATACTTTATTGTACAATTTCTAGCTTGCAGATTTCCCTTCTTTCTTTTTTGACCACAATCTTTTTATTTTTTATTTATTTTTATGGTACTTTAGGTTCTGGAGTACATGTGTAGATCATGCAGGATTGTTGCATAGGTACACACATGGCAATGTGGTTTGCTGCCTCCATCCCCCTGTCACCTACATCTGGCATTTCTCCCCATGTTATCCCTCCTCACCCTCCCCACCCCAACCCCCACTGTCCCTCCCTTGGACCCCCCCAACAGACCCCAGTGTGTGATGCTCCCCTCCCTGTGTCCCTGTGTTCTCATTGTTCAACACCTGCCTATGAGTGAGAATATGTGGTGTTTTATTTTCTGTTCTTGTGTCAGTTTGCTGAAAATGATGGTTTCCAGATTCATCCATGTCCCTACAAAGGACATGAACTCATCATTTTTTATGGCTGCATAGTATTCCATGGTGTATATGTGCCACATTTTCCTTGTCCAGTCTATCATTGATGGGTATTTGGGTTAGTTCCAGGTCTTTGCTATTGTAAACAGTGTCACAATGAACATATGTGTACATGTGTCTTTATAATAGAACAATATATAATTCCTTGGGTATATACCCAGTAATGGGATTGCTAGATCAAATGAAATTTCTATTTCTAGGTCCTTGAGGAATCACCACACTGTCTTCCACAATGGTTGAACTAGTTTACACTCCCACCAACAGTGTAAAAGTGTTCCTATTTCTCCACATCCTCTCCAGCATCTGTTGTCCAGATTTTTTAATGATCGCCATTCTAACTGGCGTGAGGTGCTATCTCAATGTGGTTTTGATTTGGATTTCCCTAATAATCAGTGATGATAAGCATTTTTTCATATGTTTGTTGGCCTCATATACATCTTCTTTTGAAAAGTGTCTGTTCATATCCTTTGCCCACTTTTGAATGGGTTTGTTTGTAAATCTGTGTTAGTTCTTTGTAGATTCTGGATATTAGCCCTTTGTCAGATGGGTAGATTGCAAAAATTTTTTCCCATTTTGTTGGTTGCTGGTTCACTCTAATGATTGTTTCTTTTGCTGTACAGAAGCTCTGGAGTTTAATTAGGCCCCATTTGTCTATTTTGAGTTTTGTTGCCATTGCTTTTGGTGTTGTAGTCATGAAGTCCTTGCTTATGCCTATGTCCTGAATGGTTTTGTCTAGGTTTTCTTCTAGGGTTTTTATGGTGTTAGGTCTTATGTTTAAGTCTTTAATCCATCTGGAGTTAATTTTCATGTAAGGTGTCAGGAAGGGGTCCAGTTCCTGCTTTCTGCACACTGCTAGCCAGTTTTCCCAACACCATTTATTCAACAGGGAATCCTTTCCCCGTTGCTTGTTTTTGTCAGATTTGTCAAAGATTAGATGGTTGTAAATGTGTGACGTTGCCTCTGAGGCCTCTGTTCTGTTCCATTGGTCTATATCTCTGTTTTGGTACAAGTACCATGCTGTTTTGATTACTATAGCCTTGTAGAATAGTTCGAAATCAGGTATTGTGATGCCTCAGCTTTGTTTTTTTTGCTTAGGATTGCCTTGGCTATGCAGGCTCTCTTTTGGTTCCATATGAGGTTTAAGGTGGTTTTTTTCCAGTTCTGTGAAGAACGTCATTGGTGGCTTGATGGGGATAGTATTGAATCTATAAATTACTTTGGGTAGTATGGCCATTTTCATGATATTTATTCTTCCTAACCATGAGCATGGAATGTTTCTCCATCTGTTTGTGTCCTCTCTTATTTCCTTGAGCAGCGGTTTATAGTTCTCCTTGAAGAGGTTCTTTACATCCTTTGTTAGTTGTATTCCTAGATATTTTATTCTCTTTGTAGCAATTGTGAATGAGAGTTTGCTCATGATTTCACTCTTTGTTAGTCTGTTATTGATGTATAGAAATGCTTATGATTTCTGCACATTGACTTTGTATTCTTAGACTTTGCTGAAGTTGCTTGTCAGTTTAAGGAAATTTTGGGCTGAGATGATAGGGTCTTCTAAATAGACAATCATGTCATTTGTAAATAGAGGCAATTTGACTTCCTGCTTTCCTAATTGAATACCCTTTATTTTTTTTTTTCTTGCCTGATTGCTCGGGCTAGAACTTCCAATACTATATTGAACAGGAGTGGTGAGAGAGGGCATCCTTGTGTAGTGCCAGATTTTAAAGGAATCCTTCCAGTTTTTGCCCATTCAGTATGATCTTGGCTGTGGGTTTGTCATAAATAACTTTTATTATTTTAAGATATGTTCCTTCGATACCTGGTTTATTGAGAGTTTTTAACATAAAGCGCTGTTGTATTTTGTCGAAAGCCTTCTCTGCATCTGTTGAGATAATGTGGTTTTGTCTTTGGTTCTGTTTATGTGGTGGATTACATTTATAGACTTGTGTATGTTGAACCAGACTGGAATCCCTGGGATGAAGCCTACCTGATCATGATGGCTTTTTGATGTGCTGTTGCAATTGGTTTGCCAGTATTTTATTGAAGATTTTTGCATTGATATTCATCATGGATATTGGCCTAAAGTTTTGTTTTTTTGTTGAGTCTCTGCTGGATTTTGGTGTCAGGATGATGTTGGTCTCAAAAAAAGGATTTGTGAAAGATTCCCTCTTTTTGTATTGTTTGGAATAGTTTCAGAAGAAATGGTAACAGCTCCTCTTTTTACCTCTGGCAGAATTCAGCTCTGAAACTGTCTGGACCTGGACTGTTTTGGGTAGGCTATTAATTGCTGGCTCAATTTCCGCCCTTGTTATTGGTTCATTCAAGGTTTCAAATTCTTCCTGGTTTAGGCTTGGGAGGGTGCAAATGTCCAGGAATATATCTGTTTCTTCCAGCATTAGTGCTTTATGTGCCTAGAGTTGTTTATAGTAATTTCTGATGGTGGTTTGTATTTCTGTGGAATTGGTGATGATATCCCCTTTTTCATTTTTTATTGCATCTATTTGACTCTTCTCCCTTTCCTTTTTTGTTAACCTGGCTAGCAGTCTATTTTGTTGATCTTTTCAAAAACCAGCTCCTGGATTTACTGATTTTTTTGAAGGGTTTTTTGTGTCTCTATCTCCTTCAGTTCTGATGTTAGTTATTTCTTGTCTTCTACTAGCTTTTGAGTTTTTTTGATCTTGCTCCTCTAGCTCTTTCAATTTTGATGATAGGATTTCAATTTTAGATCTTTCCTCACTTCTCTGGTGGGCATTTATTGCTATAAATTTTCCTCTAGACACTACTTTAAATGTATCTCAGAGATTGTGGTACATTTTGTCTTTGTTATTGTTGGTTTCTAAGAACATCTTTATTTCTGCCTTCATTTCATTGTTTTTGCAGTCCACATTCAGGAGCAGGTTGTTCAGTTTCCATGAAGCTGTGCAGTTCTGAGTCAGTTTCTTAATTCTGAGATCTAATTTGATTGCCTTGTGGTTGAGAGACTGTTTGTTATGATTTCCATTCTTTTGCATTTGCTGAGGAGTGATTTGTTTCCAATTATGTGGTCAGTTTTAGAGTAGGTGCAATGCGGTGCTGAGAAGAATGTATATTCTGTGGATTTGGGGTGGAGAGCTCTATATATGTCTATAGGTTTGCTTGGTCCAGATCTGCGTTCAAATTCTGGATATCCTTGTTAATTTTCTGTCTCATTGACCTGTCTAATATTGACAGTGGAGTGTTAAAGTCTCCCACTATTATTATGTGGGAGTTTAAGTCTCATTGTAGGTCTTTAAGAACTTGCTTTATGTACCACGGTGCTCCTGTGTTGGGTGCATATATATTTAGGATCATTAGCTCTTCTTGTTGCATGGATCCTTTTACCATTATGTAATGCCCTTCTTGGTCTCTTTTGATCTTTTTTGGTTTAAAGTCCATTTTATCAGAGACTAGGATTATAACTTCTGCTTTTTTTTTTTTTTTT
>NW_016107355.1:7015932-7020356 GCF_001604975.1 Cebus imitator
CTGTTTATTTTAGTTAGCATCTCATCTAACCTTTTTTCTAGGTTCCTAGTTTCTTTGCATTGGCTTAGCACATGTTCTTTTAGCTCTGAGAAATTTGTTGTTACCCACCTTCTGAAGCCTGTTTCTGTCAATTCATTGGACTCATTCTCCATCCATCTTTGATCCCTAGCTGGTGAGGAGTTGTGATCCTTTGGAGGAGGAGAGGCGTTCTGGTTTTTGGTGTTTTCATCCTTTCTGCACTCATTTCTTCCCATCTTAGTGGCTTTATTTACCTATGGTCTTTGTAGTTGGTGACTTTCGGATAAGGTCTCCAAGTAGACATCCTTTTTGTTGAGGTTGAAGCTATTTCTTTCTGTTTCTTAGTTTTCCTTCTAACAGTCAGGCCCCTCTGCTGCAGGACTGCTGGAGGTCCACTGCAGACCCTGCTTGCCTGAGGATCACCCACGGACGCTGCAGAACAGTAAAGGTTGCTGCCACTTTCTTCTTCTATTATATTCATCCTGGAAAAATACCCGCCAGATGTCAGCCTGAGCTCTCCTTTATGAGATGTCTCTTTGGGTATACTGGGGTCAGGGAGCTGCTTGAGGAGACAGTCTGTCCTTTATAGGAGCTCAAGTGCTGTGCTGGGAGCTCTGTTTTTCTGTGCAGAGCTGCTGAGCAGGTAACTTTAAGTCTGCTGTAGTGGAACTCATAACCACCTCTTTTCCCAGGTGCTCTGTCCTAGGCAAGTTGGCTTATTTATAAGTTCCTGATGTGCTGCTGCCTTTTTTCAGAGATGCCCTGCCCCACACAGAGTAGTCTAGTCATAGTCTGCCAGAATAGGCGTTGCTGAGCTGCCATGGGCTCTGCCCAGCTGACATGTGAACTTCCTTGGTAATGGCAGACTGCCTTGGTAATGGCAGATCACCTTGGTAATGGAGGACTGCGTTAGTAGTGGTGGATGCCCTTGCCTCCACTGAGCTGGATCATCCCGGGTCCAGCTGTGCTTGCGTTGAAACTCTTGTTTCAGATTGCTTGTTTGGTTGGGGTGGCACCTGCAGAGCCAGACTGCCTGGTTCCCTGTCTCAGCCCTCTCCCTTTCAGTTGAATGGGTAGCTCTGTCTCCCAGGCGTTCCAGATGCCAGTTGAAATGGCTGCCCAGATTTGTGTGAGTTTGTGTGCCAACCCACAGCACCAGCTGTGCTGAAAACTCATGGCGCAATTTGGCCTGGGAATCTCCTGGTCTGTGGGCAGTGAAAACTTGTTTGGAGATGCAGTGAGCGCTCACTCTCTGAGTTCTCTTGCTGGGAATTGCACTCTGGAGCTGTTCCTATTTGGCCGTCTTGGATCCTCTCTCTCTTTTTGTTTTTTTTGAGACAGAGTCTCACTCAGTCACCCTGGCTGGAGTACATCTTGGCTCACTGCAACCTCTGCCTCTCAGGTTCAGGCGATTCTTCTGCCCCGGCCTTCTGAATAGCTGGGACTACAGGCACAAGTCACCATGCCCAGCTAATTTTTGTATTTTTAGTAGAGATGAGTTTTCACCATATTGGCCAGTCTGGTCTCAATCTCTTGCCCTCCTGACCCACCTGCCTTGACCTTCCAGAGTGCTGGGATTACAGGAGTAAGCCATCATGCCCAGCCTCTAATCACAATCTTTAGTAGTTTCTCTCTCTCTCTCTCTCTCTCTCTCTCTCTCTCTCTATACTTATCCCTGAAAGTGGTAACCAGCAACTTACACAGCTACACTTAGTAGAAATTATAACTAAAACTTCTCATATTTGATTAAAGAACTACATTAATAGAGAAACAATAGAATGTACATGTGTGCTATAATGTCACATAAGTGACAGTTGGGAATATGTAATTAAGAGTAATCAAGTTTATTCATCTCTTCATTGCTCAACTGCAGGATCTTGTTACCTGATTCTTTGCCTATTCTTCCTTCAGGTTACTGGGCACCTGATTACTCTCTGTGCCAGAAGCACTGCCATCATCCTGGAAGAAATTATTTTTACCTTTTGCAACCACAGATTTCAGATTCACTAAATCATCACGCCATAAAATCCCACATCCCATTCCTTTAACGTCCTACACCCATGACTCTATCCTGAAGCTTGTCAGCTGAAAGTTCTGTACTTCTGAATGCTGTTCTAGTAACTAGAGAAAACAGTTTAATTTTTGACTGTGATAATGACTTTTTTTTTTACATCTTTTAGAGGTATATCAAAATATTTACAGGTGAAATGGTATGTCAGGTATTTTACTTTGACACATGTGGATGCAGCAACTATAATTTCTTCTGGATGAAAGGACTGAGTGGGTGGTAAGTAAAGAATAAAAGATTTCAGCGATGTGGTAACTGTTCAACCTGTTGCTGAGTACAGGGACTCATTCCTTTTTTTGTATATGTATGGAGTTTTCCATGCTTAAAATGTTTTGTAAAGCACTTTAATATCTTCCAATCATTTCTCTCACTAAACCTTCCAAGCCCTCGATGTCTCCACTGTCCTGCAGTCTACTGACCCATCTGAATGCTACATTTTCTTCCTTTACTTTAGTCACCATTTTCACTGCTTTTTCCTTTCCTATACCCTTCCCTCTGAACTACTTAAGCAAAATCACAAAATATTCAACATGAAATATTTGTTGATTACCTACTATGTGCTAGGCAGTGGGGTGCTGTATAAACAAAACTTAATAAGGTTCCATTTCTCATGAAGGCTTATGTTCTAGTGAGAGGAAGGTAGACAGGAATAATGAAAGAAGTGAACAGGAAAATATTATGGAGTGATACAAGTTCTAAAGAAGGCAAAATATGTTGGCATGATAGAGAGTAACTCCAGAGGCTATTTCAGGTTGATTAGTAAAATTCTCTCTAAAGGAAATGACATTCTGAGCTGAGACCTGAATTCCAAGGTGAAATGAAAGTCAGCCAGGAGGTCAACAGAGGAATACTGCAGGGACAAAAAATGGCTAGTGGAAGAGTCTTAAGGAAAGAACAAGTGAGGTGTGCCCATTGTCAATAACAAGGTCAGGTCTGCAGAACTCTCTGCAGGAGGCTGCCATCACTAACCCGTGCCTGTCAACCTAAGCTGGCCCTCAACACTCCTTGACAAACAACTTTCTTGTTCTCATTTTCTCATGGAGTAGTTCAAGTCTTCATCTTTTCCTTAAATCCCCACTTCTCTAGAGTCTCCCCTCTTAATAGATTTCCTCACCACCTGCTTCAGAGAGAACATAGTCTTTAATTTTGGAATTTCCTTAACTTATAAAATTATAGTTAGTGCATCGAAACCCACCTTTTCTTGGAGAAAAGTTAGCAGCCTTCTTGCTCAGTCTAAAATTCAACTGATGTCATGGGTTTGAACCCTCTGGGACCTTGAGTTTTTCGAATCTCTTTCCCTGTCTGAATATTCTCTTTATCCTCTACTGATTCATTTTGCCTCCACATAAAAAAGCAGATTCAAGCTCCTTTTCTTGCATTTTTGAGCACTTTGTTATTCTTGGCCATCTTCCACACAGGTGTCCCTGGTTATGATGCTGGTTCTCCACTTTCTGGCCTGGCTTCTTCAAGTGTTTCTGTCTCCCCAGTGCTTCACCTTTCATGCCTTCCTGAAATAAGTGCAAGGTGGCACCAGTCTCCACCATGCCACTGAAATTGACAAGTAACAAGAGTAGATGATTTTTCCCCTCGCTGCCAAATCCAAGGGTCCGTTTCAATACTGTTTCACTTGACTATTCTGCCTTATTTTACCAGATTGACCAATCAGTTTTGAAATTCTCCTCTGGCTGATACAACAACCCTTTTGTTATTGTTTTTCTACTTCCTATCATCTCTTTCCTGGGATTTTTCATAGATTCCTTTTGTCCACACTTTCTTTTGGTGTTCTCCTGTCTTCTTTTTTCACTTTACATTCTCTCATTATTTTCTTTGACTTATCCCCATGATATTAATTACCACTCTTTTTTTTTTTTTAAAGACTCAACAATATATAACTCTAGCCCAGGTACCTCAGATCTAGTTTATTATAATGAAATGTCTAGTAAATATTCTAAACAGAATTTCATCACAAATGTAATGTGTACAACACAGACATCACATTCACTTTGAATCCATTCTTTTCTTTGAATCCACTCTTTTTCTGCATTCTCTATCTTGATGGAATCACCACTTCATTATTCAACCAAGGTAGAATTCTGGTAGTTTTCTTCAGGTCTCTCTCTTCCTTTACCTTACACTTCTCTGTGAGTTTTACTTTTTATTTTATTTTATTATTTTTATTTTTATTTTTATTTATTTTATTTTTTTTTGAGACGGAGTTTCATTCATGTTACCCAGGCTGGAGTGCAATGGCGCGATCTCGGCTCACCACAACCTCCGCCTCCTTGGTTCAGGCAATTCTCCTGCCTCAGCCTCCTGAGTAGCTGGGATTACAGGCACG
>NW_016107355.1:7020677-7094902 GCF_001604975.1 Cebus imitator
TTTTTCGAAAGACACATCTGATAACGCCACCTCCTGCATAAGTTACTTTAGTAGCTCCCCATCACTTTCAGGATAAAATCCAAGCTTCTGAATAGGCATTCAAACTCTCATGACCTGGCCCCTGATTACTTGCTAACTTGAGCTTCCTATCACCCCTAACATTCCTCTATATTCTGGCTTTCCCATACTGTCAGAGGCATTTGAACCACAGCAACTACATTTTGAATAGGGGCTAGGTAAAGTACAGCTGAAACCTACTGGGTTGCATTCCCAGATGGTTAAGGCATTCTAAGTCACAGGATGAGACAGGAGGCCAGCACAAGATACAGATCATAAAGACCTTGCTGATAAAACAGATTGCGGTAAGGAAGCCAGCAAAAACCCTCCAAAACCAAGATGGCGATGAGAGTGACCTCCAGTCATTGTCACTGCTACATACCCACCAACGCCATGACAGTTTACAAATGCCAAGGTCAGGATGTTACTTTATATGGTCTAAAAAAGGCAGGAAAGTTCAGCTCCAGGGATTCCCCACCCTTTCCTGGAAAACCCATGAATAATCCACCACTTATTTAGCATATAATCAAGAAAAAATCATAAAGATGGGTAAGCAGCAGCCCTTACGGCTGCTCTGCCTATGGAGTAGTCACTCTTTTATTCCTTTACTTTCTTAATAAACTTGCTTTCACTTTATGGATTCGCCTCAAATTCTTTCTTGCATGTGGTCTAAGAACCCTCTCCTGGGGTCTGGATCAGGACCCCTTTCTGACCGCAGTGCTCCTTGCAATTCTTTGACTATGTCCTGTACTCCCAGTGTCATTGCATAGTGCCTGGAACTTGGTAGGAGCAGCATAAAAATACTGGTTGATATAAGAATGTGACTATCTTATCAAAAAATGCTTTCCCCCCTTCTCCAGCTGGCTAATTACCTCTATACCTTCAAGACTTGGCTTAGGGTTCATCTCTTCCAGGGTCTTTTTACATCACTTTGTTTCTTCTTCCTCACCCTCTATGGTAGGTAGAAAAATACTCCCCCTTGTAGGTCCACATCCAAATCCTAATCCCTGAAACCTTAGAATATGTGACATGACAAAAGGAATTTAGCAGATAAAATTCAGGTAGCAGATCTTGAACCTGGGAGACCATCCTGGGTTATGTGAGTGGGCCCAGTCTAATCACCAGTCCTTAAGAGAACCTTTCCTGACTATGGTCAGAAAGAGATGTGAAGATAGAAGCAGGCCAGAGAGATGAAAATTTTCTATCTTTGAAGATAAAGAAAGGAGCCACAAGACAAAGAATGTAGGAAGCCTGCAGAGCTTCCAGAAAAGAATGCAGCCTGGCAGATACCTTGATTTTAGCCCAGTGACGCCTGCGTAGGACTTCTCACCTATAGAAATGTAAGACAATACAGTTGTTGGAAGCCACTAAGTTTATGGTAATTTATTACCAATAGAAAACTGATACTCTCTTAAAAGGCCTGCTGCTTCTGCTGGCTTTAACAGCGTGAGGTCACCTACTCTACCACAATTATGAGTTGATGCTCTTGTCTACCTCACTGCGCCATGTGAAAACTCAAAGGCGTGTCTGGGTTGAACACAATACATTGTGCAAAATAGGTGAGTAGAAAATAAGTGGGCTGGGCACAGTGGCTCACGCCTGTAAACCCAGCACTTTGGGAGGCTGAGGCAGGTGGATCATGAGGTCAGGAGCTCAAGATCAGCCAGGCCAACATGGTGAAAACCAATCTCTACTAAAAATAGAAAAATTAGCTGGGTATGGTGGTGTGTGCCTGTAATCCCATCTACTCAGGAGGCTGAGGCAGGAGAATTGCTTGAACCTGGGAGGCAGAGGTTGCAGTGAGTTGAGATTGTGCCACTGCACTCCAGCCTAGGCAACTGAGCCAGACTCTGTCTCAAAAACAAAAAAACAAACAAAAGACAAAACAAAAAAAGAAAATAAGTGAATTGATTACCATGACATTGATAAGGAAAAAGGGCTGATGTAAAATTTTGGAATTGTATGTTACAAATACAAAGCGAAGATGTATGCAGTATCAGAGACCTAGCATTATATGAGGCAGAGAAACACATTTTTTAAGAGCACCTGCATCAAATGTATGAGGGTAGCTAAGGAATACCTCATTCCCTAAAAATTACTTAAATATTTACCTCACTGACAAGTGCTTACAATTCCTATATCTGAAATACATCCCATTCAGTTCATAAGTTTTCAGAAAAGTCTCAAAATGTAAGAATCTCCAAGATGGTGCTAATTTGGCAGCATTTGCACCTAAATTTACCAGATTACTTGAGGATAGCTGTTCCTATGGAATATTCGAAAAAATAACTCCCATGTCGTTGGGCCACTTAATCATTTTGATTTTAAGTTTGGGAGGTGTTTTGGGAAAATAACTCTCAAGTCATGTTTTTTCTCTGTTCTTATACCAAAGCAATCAACACAGAAGACTTCTGTGACCAAATGTGTGTGTGTGTTTTTTTCCCCCACACAGCAAGCAGCAGATGCTAGCTGGGTGTCCTCCCATTCAGTTCTACCTAGAAATAGTGTCCAATCATGCAGGCTGGGGACTCAGTCTCCAAGACTGCCCCTCAGTTCCCCAGATACCAGTCACAAGTCCAGGACCCCAGAACTTCTGACAGGTCAGCTTCAAGTTTGGGTTCCCATGACACCCTCTTTTAGCTCAATTAATTTGCTGGAGAGGCCGAAAACTCAGAAAAACACTTACATTTATTTATTTGTTTGTTTTTGAGGAAGAGTTTTGCTCTTGTTGCCCAGGCTGGAGTGCAATGGCACGATCTTGGCTCACCGCAACCTCCACTTCCCAGGTTCAAGCAATTCTTCTGCTTCGGCCTCCCGAGTAGCTGGGATTACACCCAGCTGGCATGCACCATCATGATTGGTTAATTTTTTGTATTTTTAGTAGAGACAGGGTTTCTCCATGTTGGTCAGGCTGGTCTCAAACTCCCAACCTCAGGTGATCCACCCGCCTCAGCCTCCCAAAGTGCTGGAAGCCACTGCACCAGCCTACATATTTATTTTTTAAATAAAGGCTACAGATGAAGAGGTACATGGGGGTTAAGGGCATGATGGTTCCTCCTCCTCCCTAGGCGTGCCACCCTCCAAGAAGAAGTGTTCTGTTATTCAGAAGCTCTCCAAACCCAGTCCTTGGGTTTTTATGGAAGGTGCAGGATGTGAAGCATTCCTTCCCCTAGGGCATAGGGCACCACCCTCTCTGGAGAGGGTCTTAAGACCAACCATCAGAATGGTGAGGAAGAGTAGAGCCCTACCTTGGAGCAAGTGACAGGAAGGCAGGAGATGGTCACAGAGTTTCTGATTCGGTAGGTCTGGGGTGGGCCTAAGAGTTTACTTATCTAACAAGTTTCTAGGTGATGCTTATGCTGCTCTGAGAATCACTGCTTTAGGGACAGGGTGAGCAAACATTTTCTGTAATGTATCAGTCTATTCGGGCTGCTTTAACAGAATACCTTAGACTGGGTAATTTGGAGACAACAGCCTGTACTCCCAGCACTTTGGGAGGCCAAGGCAGGAGGATTGCTTGAGCCCGGGAGTTCAAGACCAGCCTGGACAATATAAGGAGATCTTGTCTCCACAAAAGAAAGAAATAATTAGCCAGGTGTGGTGGCCCACACTCATAGTCCTAGCTACTTGGGAGGCTGAGGCAGGAGGATTCCACGAAGCCAGGAGTTTGAGAAAAGCCTGGGTAACATGGTGAGAGCTTGTCTGCACAGAAGTAAAAAAAAAAAAAGAAGAAAAAAAGCCAGGCATGGCGATGCACACCTTCGTAGTCCCAGCTACTCGGGAGGCTGAACCAAGAAGATGGCTCGAGCCCAGGAGTTCAAGTCTGCAGTGAACTATGATCACATCACCTTGCCTGGATGACAGAGTAAGATTCTGTCTCTAAAAATAAATAAATAAAACTTAAAAACATAAACAAAAGAAACTTATTGCTCATAGCTCTGAAGCTTGGGGAATGCAAGATTATGGCACCAGGGGATTTGGTGTCTGGCCAGAGCTCGTTCCTCACAGATGGTGCCTTCCATGTGTTCTCACATGGTGAAAGGTACAAACAAGCTCTCTCCGGCCTCTTTGTAGACGTACATTGATCCCATTTATGTGGGCTCTGCTCTCATGAACTAATCACCACCCAGATGCCTTACCTCCCAACACCACTGCACTGGGAATTTAGTCTCAACATACACATTTTGGGGGAACATTCAGACTTTAGCAAATGGCAAGATAGTAAATACTTTTGGTTTTGTGGATCATATGGTCTCTTGTAACTCCTCAAGTCTGCCATTGTAGCAGGGAAAGCAGTCACAGATAAGACATAAACAAATGGGTCCCCAGGTGTGGGGCTAGATTTGGCTCACAGGCTATGGTTTGACAGCTAGCTCCTGCTCTAGAGGATGAGACTAAGGTGTTTTCTATGTCAGTGGTTTTGATGTCTGACCATTGTCTGTACTATGTGAAAACCACTTAATGAGATTTTAAATTATCTTCATTCCCAGACTAATGTAATCAGCATATCTGGGGCCAGGGGCCAGGGCCCAGGCATTCACATTTTTAAAGCGCCAATGTATTTTTGGCATGCAGCCAGGTTTGGGAATTATGGTTTAAGATGCTGGCTGATATTTTGATTTCTGATTCTGGCTTATTCTTGGCCAGAATTATTGGACTCTCTGGCCCCTGACTTGTGGAATCTGATTCCCTTAGGGAATATAAACCAAATATAAACCACATTAGGTAGAAAGATTGTGAAAAGACATAGAAACGACACCAAGCATGTAAGACATACACTTTTAAAGCTAGCTAAATTGGTATATGATATGTAGCTCTTCAACAAGTGAAGATGGGCTAAGTCCTGGTGGCTTGGGGCCTGTCCAGATGACAATATATGTAATCTCAGGGTGGAATGACTGTTGGATAGCTCTCCAAAGGCTCCTCTCACTTCAAGTATATTGAATAGGTTAGAATGAAGGAAACTAAAGTAGTTTTGGGAGAGCCAAAATGACTGGCACAATAAAGACACAGGAAGCTGGATAGTTCAAACCATCCTGAGTCCTTAGGTAAGTCAATCTGTTACCTCCTATATGGAGAGAAGGGACTGTGGATGTGTGCCTGTGTGCATATGCTCCAACTCCTTGTGGTTTATAATGATTTGTTTGGGGAGGCGAGATTGCCCGAATATGTTGACAGTGTAAATTTTCCTTTTCTGCTTGCTTGTTGCCAGCAGTCACTTAGCTGAGGCTGGTTAGAGGCATGGAGGCTGCAAAGCCAGGATTTCTTTGTGAGATTCTGAAGGCTCCTGAGATTTAGTGAGCTCCCTCCTGAAAGCAGCATGTGCGTATGTGTGGTATGACACTAACCCAGTGCTATTCAGTAGAACTTTCTGTGACGATGGACATTTACTGTATCCACACTGGTCAGTGCTGTAGCCACTGGCCACCTGTGACTAGCGAACATCTGAAATGTGGCTAGTGTGAGTGAAGAACTACATTTTAATTTTAAACAGCCACAGATGGCTAAGTACCTACTGTATTGGACAGTGTGGCTCTTGTCAATTGGAGAACAGATTCTTGGCATCCGACCTTCACATTCCTTCAACTTAAGAGATAACCTTCCGCAATATAAGCCGAAATGTGCTTGGGACACAAATGCATTTATTTATTTTTTATTATTTTATGTTAATTTTCTTTAAGTTCTGGGATACATGTGCAGAATGTGCAGGTTATATAGGTATACATGTGCCATGCTGGTTTGCTGCCCTTATTAACCCATCATCTAGGTTTTAAGCCCTGCATGCATTAGGTATTTGTCCTAATGCTCTCCTTCCCCTTGCTCCTCACCCCACAGCAGGCCCTGGTATGTGACGCTCCCCTCCCTGAGGACACAAATGCATTTATATCTGGGATGGGGAGGGCTCATGCCCTTGGTGGTGCTGTCTTTTACATGTCAATTGTGAAAAAAATAGGAATAATTATGGCCCTCCACTATGCAGTACAGAATATACGGTATTACATGATGATTTGGGAGGAAAGAGGTAACAAGCACCATTCTGGGATACACTAGTAGCTGTTCTTGAGGGTAACTAGTTGGTGACATAATCAGACATATTACATTGAATGGAAATCTGGAAGTGTGGGAAAACTACGTGTAAAGATGCAAGGACCACAAAGTAAATTTCAGTTTGTGGAACCCAGTATTTCTCAAATGTCTGTAACTCCAGAACTCATATCTCTGTGTGCATGTGTAATATCTGTTGGCAACCACAGATCTAGTGTTCCATGGAGCACATGTTGGAAAGGCTATAAAATGAGGGGATGCCTCTCCTTCTGCAAAGTGTATTCCCAATCACTCCATTAATGGGTCTTTCTGCCGATTTTTTTTTTTTTCTTTTTCCTTCCTATGTGGCTGATATTATGTGAAGAGCATCTTGGGGCCTTGTGGACAGATGTGGTCCCATAGGAATCAGAACCATCACTGGTACTGCTTACTTGTGCCTTCAGTACCTGGTTGAGCTATTTAATATATGCAATGCCCACTGGATGGAGGGCTGCCGGGCACACCCAGTTCTATGGCTTAGTGAGTTGGGTAGCACTTGGTTCATAATGGACATTTCAGGGAACTTGGTATTTTAACAGAATTTGGTCTTCCAAATGGAAGGATTTCTAACGTTAATTTATCTCACTTAAAAATTAAATGGAAAGGGGCCAGGCATGGTGGCTCATGCCTGTAATCCCAGCACTTTGGGAAGCCGAGACGGGTGGCTCATGAGGTCGAGAGATCGAGACCATCCTGGTCAACACGGTGAAACCCTGTCTCTACTAAAAATACAAAAATGGTGGCGCGCACTTGTAGTTCCTGCTACTCAGGAGGCTGATGCAGGAGAATCACTTGATCTCAGGAGGCGGACATTGCAGTGAGCTGAGATTGTGCCACTGCACTGCAGCCTGGTGACAGAGCGAGACTCCATCTCAAAAAAAAAAAAAAAAAAAAAATTAAATGGAAAAAACGCAAGTGATGCTTTTAAAATGCATGCCAAAAATATCTACAAAGTTCTCTCTAAAGGTGACCATTTTATTATTTCACAGCATATTCAACTGAACGGAGAGTAGTATTTCATACCCAGCCTTTCTGTGACTATCCACCATACCTTCCTTCAACCTGTGCACTTAGTTTATCTTCATACATGCAGAACAGTTTCTTTTTCACACTTGCTCAGCCAAGCATGACAAGGGACTATAATTATACAGAAATATATCCTTTTAAGAATCAAATGTTCTCCACATAATTTTTTTTTCAGAAAATCGATAACAACTACAAAGTAAGCTAAATTTACTTTTACTTTTGCCAAATTATTTATCAGAATCTCAAAGGCCATGCTGGGTTAAGAAATGTGAAAATGAACTTAATTTCTTCTTACAATATTTTTGGTAACCCCTAAAATAAATTTATAGAAGTCCTTGAACTAAGGGAAATTTTACAAGCAACATTTTTTGTTTAGTTAAAGCTAAGACTATACATAGCAGAATATTCTCAGTTTTTTTTTTTTTTAATTGTATTTCGGCTCTGGGGTACATGTGCACGTCCTGCATCCTGCAGGATTGTTGCATAAGTACATACATGCCCTGGTGGTTTTCTGTCTCTAACCCCCACACGCCCCCCGCCCTGTTGCCTACATCAGGGATTTCTCCCTGTGTTATCCCTCCCCATCCTCCCTGCCCCACCCCCACTGTCTTCCGTTCCCTTCCCCTCCACCCCCCACCTACCCCAGTGAGTGTTGTTCCCTTCCCTGTGCCCAAGTGTTTCCATTGTTCATCACCCACCTATGAGTGAAAACATGTGGTGTTTGGTTTTCTGTTCTTGTGTCAGTTTGCTGAGAATGATGGTTTCTAGATTCATCCATGTCTCTGTAAAGGACACAAACTCATCGTTTTTTATGGCTGCATAATATTCCATGGTGTATATGTGCCATATTTGCTTTGTCCAGTCTATCATTGAAGGGCATTTGGATTGCTTCCAGGTCTTTGCTATCGTTAAAAAGTGCCACACGAACATACATGTGCATGTGTCTTATTATAAAGTATATACCCAGTAATGGGATTGCTGGGTCAAATGGAATTTCTATTTCTAGGTCCTTGAGGAATCACCACACCATCTTCCACAATGGTTGAACTAATTTACACTCCCACCAACAGTGTAAAAGTGTTCCTTTTTCTCCACATCTTCTCCAGCATCTGTTGTCTCCAGATTTTTTAATGATCACCATTCTAACTGGCGTGAGACGGTATCTCAATGTGGTTTTGATTTGCATTTCTCTAATGTCCAGTGATGATGAGCACTTTTTCATATGTTTCTTGGCTTCATATATATCTTCTTTTGAAAAGTGTCTGTTCATGTCCTTCACCCACTTTTGAATGGGCTTGTTTGTTTTTTCTTGTAAATCTGTTTTAGTTATTTGTAAATTCTGGATATTAGCCCTTTGTCTGACGGGTAGATTGCAAAAATTTTTTCCAATTCTGTTGGTTGCCAGTTCACCCTAGTGATTGTTTCTTTTGCTGTGCAGAAGCTCTTAAGTTTAATTAGATCCTATTTGTCTATTTTGACTTTTGTTGCCAATGCTTCTGGTGTTTTAGTCATGAAGTCCTTGCCTGTGCTTATGTCCTGAGTGGTGTTGCCTAGGTTTTCTTCTAGGGTTTTTTTGGTGTTAGCTCTTACGTTTAAATCTTTAATCCATCTGAAGTTAATTTTGGTATAAGGTGTAAGGTCCAGTTTCAGCTTCCTGCATATGGCTAGCCAGTTTTCCCAACACCATTTATTAAACAGGGAAACCTTTCCCCATTGCTTGTTTTTGTCTGGTTTGTCAAAGATCAGATAGTTGTAGATGTGTGGTGTTGCTTCTGAGGCCTCTGTTCTGTTTCATTGGTCTGTATCTCTGTTTTGGTACCAGTACCATGCTGTTTTGATTACTGTAGCCTTGTAGTATAGTTTGAAGTCAGGTAGCGTGATGCCTCCAGCTTTGTTCTTTTTGATTAGGATTGTCTTGGCTATGTGGGCTCTCTTTTGGTTCCATATGAAGTTTAAAGTGTTTTTTTCCAGGTCTGTGAAGAAGGTCAATAGTAGCTTGATGGGGATGGCATTGAATCTGTAAATTACTTTGGGCAGTATGGCCATTTTCACAATATTGATTCTTCCTAACCTTGAGCATGGAATGTTTTTCCAGCTGTTTGAGTCCTCTCTTATTTCTTTGATCAGTGGTTTGTAATTCTCCTTGAAGAGATCTTTTACATCCTTTGTTAGTTATTTTCCTAGGTATTTTATTCTCTTTGTAGCAATTGTAAATTGGAGTTTGTCCATGCTTTGGCTCTCTGTTTGTCTGTTGTTGGTGTATAGGAATGCTTGTGATTTCTGCACATTGATTTTGTATCTTGAGACTTTGCCAGAATGCTTATCAGCTTAAAGAGGTTTTGGGCTGAGACAATGGGGTCTTCTAAATACACGATCATGTTGTCTGCAAATAGGGACAATTTGACTTCTTTTCCTAATTGAATGCCCTTTATTTCTTTTTCTTACATAATTGCTCTAGCTAGAACTTCTAGTACTATATTGAATAGGAGTGATGTGAGAGGGCATCCTTGTCTAGGGCCAGTTTTTAAAGGGAATGCTTCTAGTTTTTGCCCTTTCAGTATGATACTGGCTGTGGGTTTGTAGTAAATAGCTTTTATTATTTTGAGATACATTCTTTTCCTATGTTGAACCAGCCTTGCATCCCTGGGATGAAGCCTACTTGATCGTGGTGAATAAGCTTTTTGATGTGCTGTCGCAAATGGTTTGCCCGTATTTTAGTGAAGATTTTTGCATCAATGTTCATCATGGATGTTGGCCTGTAGTTTTCTTTTTTAGTTGTGTCTCTTCCAGATTTTGGTATCAGGATGATGTATATAATTATAGATAATTAGGCTTATTACCAGAACTCCCATAACAGGTTAACTGATTTGAATCACCTTGTTACATGAGGCAGCACTTTTTATTTATTTACTACCAGTCTTGAACCTACTCACCTTGTGTGATTTAGAATTTTTCTGAAAAAATAATCTAAATGCATGCATTGTATCTGCCACATTCTAGGGGAATTTGAATCATGTAAATTGACATCCACATAATATATTAATAAAATATTTCTTTATGAAAAATGTGAAATAATATCTGTAGCATATAAAAAAAGAATTTCAAGGCTAGTCTGTCAAGTGACTTGTAGACTGTATTTACTGCTGCCACAGGGCAGTGCCACATCAGCTGTTAAATAGAAATGTCCCCCTTCATTTATTAGTATTGTGGGCCCTGTGCTGTTGTTTATGGGAACTGGAACTTCTCTGAGGGACTGTGATGACTGCTTTGCTGTTATCTTACCATTCACAGTTAATATGATTTAAAATACTTTCAGATCACATCAGATATCACATCTTATTTATGTGATGACAGTTCTTTAGTGCAGAAAACCAAGCTTTAAAATCGGTAACTTTGGAATAGAAGTTAGAGGTGATGAAATGCTATAAACAATTTGCCATAACTGTTATGATATGCTTTGCAGATTTTTAAGAACTCTGAAAAATGTCAGAGATAATATGGTAAAATTAAAATGAGACATTAAAGCAAACCAAATGCATATTTGTTATAAATTATTCATTCTAGGTAGACATTTTCCACCACGTTCTCAACTTAACATTAAATTAAGCCTGAATTATCAAAGTTAGGCTTTGATTAGGCTTTTAAATTAGATTAAAATTAGGCTTGAATTATCAAAGTTTTGCAATATGCCAAGTCTTCAGCAACTTGGTGCTGGTGTAAAATGCTATTGCCTCAATACCAAACATTTTCATATTTTAATTTAAAAGTTAGAAAGTTGCAGGTTTGGGGTTAGAAAAGTGTGGAGGGAAAGAGGATGCCTAGAACAAACCAATATCTAATATGCTACAAGTATCCTATTTGTTTTTCCAATTCTAACATTTTCTTCGATTAAATAAAATTGGCTTTGGGAATAGGGCAGGAGATAAGAAGAACAGAGAGCCACTGAAGAAGGCAGGGAATAAGAAAATTACCAACAGAGATGGTTTTTGCATCGGAGAGGTAGATATAGAATATTAAAGTAATAAGATTGTTCTCTTTATACTCTTTCATCTTTTTGACTTCTACTCTGAGACTTAACTATCCCACTAGCAGAACTTCCACCAGGGAGGTCCCCATCTAGGAAGACTGTAAATGTCAATCCCCCTGAATATGCTACTATTGACATATTTTCAAAGATGGTGTTTTCTTCCCACAGCATATTCTGGACCATATTCATTAGGGACTAACACTGAGGTTCTGCCTGACTACTGTAGCACTTGTAAGACATATGGGCAACTAATAAGTTTTATAAATGAGTAATAAATATGGTGGTTTTAATTCCAGGATTAATAATAACCCTATGAATGATACAGAAGTGTTGAAATAAATTATGGATTATGTGTTGGCTACCTTGGAGAGTTCCATTGATTTAACTATAGCAGCAGGGTTTCTTGGAAATTTTCCATATATGTTTCTCATTTTGTGTTAGTACTTTGATTAGTTCAAATTCCCCCAAAAGAAGAGTCTTTGGGGGAACTCAAACTAATGAAGTGGGAGAATCGGAAAGGGAAGGAAGAGAAGCCAAAACCAAAATTTTAAGTTGCGTGTTAATGAATGGGTGATTGCTGTGTGCACCTGGAGTTCAATACTGTGAGTAAAACTTTGCGTTCCATGGAACACCCTGGACCTGTCCCCCGGGAGGACAGGAATGTTGCAGCATTCATCCTCCACTGCTCGTCCCCTACTGTTTGAGGATCGCCCTGTGGTCTTAACTCTTACACTCTAGTACTTCTAAGTCCTAGAGGGTCAAGCAACAAACTTTCAAGCCTTTAGAAAAAGAGACTGGCCTTTGAGGTGGGGAATAAGCTTGTCCTGTGCTGTATACCTCAGCTCCAGGTGAACTGAGATAGGCTGAGGGAATGGGGAAATGCAGCAACATCATCTGCTATGTCCATGACACTAATATTCAATGAACAAAAAAAGTTAAAACCTTAATGAGTGGAGTTTGTTCTCACACACATTACTAAAAATAGCCTCATCCATTCTCCCTGCATAGGTTTTCCTTTAGACTATTTCCCCTGCCAACATTGCCTTAAACATAGATAATGATTTCCCAAAGCGTTTTGCAATATTTTGAGTGTGTTGGTTTTAGAATTCTTCTTCAGGAGAAAAGTTTCCAAAATACATGTGACATCAAATCATAAAAATATAAAATAGCAGCAGTTATTACTACAACGACAATACAGCGAATTTGTAAATTTCTTTAAAAGGCAGGTGACAAAGTCAGTTTTATGAGGCCAGCAACTCCCTTATACATGCATGTAATAAGCAAAATTAAGTCTTCCAGAATGCTTATTTTTAATATCTGGAGTACTGAAGATTGACATAATGTTTACTGTATGTGCTGTGTGTCAGTTCACTAATCAAAATTTGTATTGTTAAAGAAAAAGCAGAGCATGGCAGTGAATAGATAGTTGGTATATTATTTTAATTCAATACTCTATGTGACGAAGACTCTTTTTGAGTTTGGCATTATTTAATAAAAAAGTAATCTTCATGAAATATTTGGCTGCTTAATATTTGGAGTTATGATGGATAATAACACAAACTGACCATTTTAATTTTGTTCTGTTTTTATTTTCCTTTCAATTAAAATGAGGAGAAAAAAGTACATTCTTGGTTATCTTGATTATCTTCTTGGTATAAGAAATAATCAATGGAGATAGTTAAAAGTTTCTCATATTCATTCCATTTCCTTAGCGGGACACTAACACACTGCACCTAAATTTCTCTCTTTCCACATTATTATTCTGAAGCTGTTATTTGGCCAAATTTTCTGTTTTCCCATTACTATTCATATGTGTGTGTGTGTGTGTGTGTGTGTGTGTGTGTGTGTGTGTGTGTGTGTGTGTTTATAGATAGATTCATGAATCATTGCCATAATAAATCCTTAAAATTTTTAAAATCATATCACCCTCAAATTTAAGAAGGTAAATGTCATACCAAGGCTTAACTTCCTTGCCATGCTTATGTGATCTATGTGACTCACATCACTGATCCAATATTAATTGCCATTGTTACCCACACTGTGTTTTACATAAAATCGTGGTGATTCCCTTCTCATACTTTTCACCAAACAGGCATATGCCTCCTTCTCTTTGTTCTATTTGATTCTGCTACTGACATCTAAAGGAAGCAATTTCTTCTCCTAAATTTCACCTTACATTTTGTATTTTCACTGACACCTTCTGATAGCAGGCTACACTATCAGATTTCTTTTCCTGTAACTCCCTTCTTGTTTATTGTGCATTGTGTACCCTCTGTAAGACACATTTTATTTTTTCCTGTTTGATAGCAGTTGAAAAAAAATTTCAAAACGATGATCTTCAAATTATGATGTGATAATAACCATTGGGGGAGCTGAGTAAAAATGCAGATTTGAGAGTCCCCTCGAAAAATTCTGATCAAGGTGGTCACGGACCGTGCTCTAAGATGATACACTATTTTAGTTTTTTCTTCATGTAAAACTATAATGTACTCATTTTTAAGACTAAATAAATTAATAAATTCCCTTTTCTTCCTCCCTTAATTGGTTGATTAGTTGACAAAGACCTATCTTGACCATTGCTGGGGCAATAACTAAGCCTTGATACTGAGGTGTTTTAGAATCTCATAGACACTAATAAGGAGTAAAAATCATTTGTCATATAAATTTAGATGCCACTTTGGATTATAGAAAATGATGTTGTTTTAGAGTTAACTATATCCACTGTCAAATACTTTAAACAGATTTATATTTCTCTCCTGCAATATGTTATCACTGTCTCTGGATGACAATAAAGATTTCCAGTTCTAGCTGGGAGTAAATTCTTAAGAAAGATGATGCTCATCTTGTTAGCTCAAGATTCCATTTTATAAAAACAGCTCTTCAGTAAGATAGCTAAAACTAGTTAAACGAAAACAATAAAATTTAATGGTAAAGTGTATTAGTTTATTTCCATGCTGCTGATAAAGACATACCCGAGACTGGGCAATTTACAAAAGAAAGAGGTTTAATGGACTTACAATTTCACAAGTCTGGGGAGGCCTCACAATCATGACAAAAGTCAAGGAGGAGCAAGTCATGTCTATATAGATGGCAGTAGGCAGAGCAAGAGAGCTTGTGCAGGGATCCCCCTCTTTTTAAAACTATCAGAGCTCATAAGACTCATTCACTATCATAAGAACAGCATGGGAAAGATTTGCCCCCATGATCCAATAATCTCCCACTGGGTTCCTCCCACAAGGTGTGGGAATTCAAGATGAGATTTGGGTGGGGACACAGCCAAATCATATCATGAAGTCTTTAACATTAAAAGAACACAAAGATAAAATAAGCTCTTTATAAAATTAGATTGATTTTTACTAAATAGACACAAACACAACTTGACTATTTGTTTAATGGCTTCTTTTGTGTATTTTCCCTTTCTATTTTGAAACCTTTGTTAAAATGTACTACAACATATAAAACTACATATTTTAGATGATCTGTTCTTCAGGTCTAGCTCTACACCTTAATCCTAACTTTAACCCTTTTTGTCAGTAAGCCTGAGAGGCATGAAACCACCCTGTAGTCTTTTTATCTTTTATTGGGTTTACCGTTTGGAATTCAAAGCTTATGGTTTTTATATCAAATTAAAACATTTTTGATATAAAAGTTTTCCAACTTCCTCTGTTCTCTGCTATTAAAAAATAGTAACATAGGTCATGACTTAAACTTTGTGTCATCAATCAGATGAGTTGTGTAGTCTGATAATAAATAGTTATTGAATTATTTATAAAGTAGGAACTATGTGGAATAAAGGAAAAGGAATGGGTGAGAATGTGGCTAGTATGTCAGAATACAAAAAGGGAGAGTTAACAATGAGATTATATAAGGAAGCACTGATTCTACACCTGATCATCCAGAGAAACAGAAGTTAAGATGGGAGATGGAACAAGATCAAAAGGGAATAAAAAATATAAACCTATTTAGCAATAATACCAAAGATAAAAAAAGTTGATTTGAGAATTTATGAAGATTGTCTAAGCAACTCTTATCTAATTAGTATAAAGTCATGTAAACGTATAAATGGTATTATGATTAATGTGTATTAGTAATTGGAATAATTTTATCAGTGTTGTACATTGGATGCTTTTATTAAAAGTTGAGGATAAGATTAGATTTCTTTTATCGTCTATATTGGTTCAACTCACCAAAAAAGAATAAAATTGCTCTTCGATTCTTGATACTGCACTGGCACTGGAAATATAAAACATTGCTGAGGAAAAGTAAGGAAAACCTTAATAATTGAAGAAATATATCATGTTCATGGATCAGAAACTTAATATTGTTAATATGTAATTTATCCCCCAAGCGATCTAGAAATTCAAGGCAATTTCAATCAAAATCTCAGGAGATATTTTTGTAGAAATTGACAATCTGATTCTAAAATTTACATTGAAATGCAAAAGACTTGTTATGGCTCAAACATGCTGGAAAAAAATAATAAAATTGGAAGACATATATGATTTCACTTTAAGATTTGTCATAACTTTATAGTAACCAAGACACTATATTAATAGCATAGAAAAAGATGTATCAATGAAACCTAGAGTTCAGAAATGGTCTCACACATAGTTAAGTTTTGACAAAGATGCCAAGGCAGTTTCAGAGAAGAAAAGTAGTCTTTTCAACAAAAGGTGCCAGAATAATTGAATATTTGTGTGCAAATGAATAAACTTTGATCCATGCCTGGCACGGTAAACAGAAATTAAAATGGATCACAGACCTAAGTATAAAACCTAAACCTATAAAATTTTAAGGAAGAAATTTTGTGATCTTGGATTTCTTAGACATGACATCAAAGATGGTGACCACATATTTCTTAGATACAACACTAAAAGCATCACCTATAAATGAATAAATTAGACTTCATCAAAACTAATAACTTCTGATCTTCAAAAGACATTGTTAATAGAATGAAGAGTAAGCCAAAGACTGCAAAAGTATTTGCAAAACACATATCTGATAAAGTACTTCTACATAGAATATATAAAAAGTGTTCCATGCTTAAAAATAAGAAAACAAGCCCTCCGATAAAAAATAGGCAAAGGCTTTAATAGACATTTCATCAAAGATTTATGGATGGTAAGTAAGCATATGAAAAAATGCTCAACATCATGTAAATTAAAACCACATTAAGACAGCCCACCTAACAGAATTGCTATAATAAAGAAAGCTGGTATTGTGTGTTGGCAAGGACGTGGAACAACTAAACTCCTGGTAGGGAAGGAAAATGGTCCAACTGTGTAGGAGAACAGTTTGGCAGCTCCTTACAAGTTAAACATTTACCTCCTTAATCCCAGGCTTTCCATTCCTGGGAATTTACCCAGGAGTAATGAACAATGTAATAGCAGCTTATTTGTAATAGCCCAAAGCTGGAAACTGCCTAAATGTTCATCAACAGGTGAATAAATAAACAAATTGAGGTGTATCCATATAATAGAATAATAATCAGCAATCTAAAGGAAAGAAGTACTGGTACGTGCAACAAATGGATGAATCTCAGGATGATTATTCTAAGTGAAAAAACTCAGACAAAACAAAATACATATTGTATGATTCTATTGATATATAATTCTAGTAAGTGCAAACTAATATATCACAGAAGAACAGATCATTGTTGCCTGAGGATTAAGGAGAGACCACTGGGATTGAACAAGAGGGAGGGATTACCACTGGGGCACCAGAAACCTTTGGGGAGTAATGGGTATATTCTTAATGTTAATTGTGGAGATGGCTTCTCAGGTTTATACATATGTTAAAACATATCCAACTGTGCACATTAAATACCTTAATAAAGCTATTTTAAAGCAAAGAAAGAATTTTCTCTGATGTAAATAAATATATTGTTTCCTGAATAATAGGTGAGTAAATTACAGTTATATATTTTATGGAATGAAAGTCCGTTAAGGGAAACTTCCCTTCCCCACTTTTTCTGTAAATGTTAGATTGTCATCATATTTGATTTCTAATTATAAAAATAATTTAATCCCAGTTTTAAAATGCTTTATACAGATATATGTTATTTACAAAGAAAAAAATCTTCCCTTTGCATTTTTAACAAGTGATTTTTGAGGGGAAAATGTGCCTGGGTAGGGCTTTTTTTCCTCTGGGTGTTCAATAAAACCAGCCAAATCCGATAGAAAAAATTCATCTATGTGTTCCATTATGAAAACCAGAATCTAGCCAATATATAGCTTTGACAGTTTTTGAGTTGCTGACTAACTTAAAGAAATATACAGACTGTTTATTGGGAATACTCTGGAAGATTTTGTCTCATGATAGCCCCAAGTCACAGGAGTCTGGGCAAGTCCTAATTGAATTCTGACTCAGAGAAAGAGAAAGAGAGACAGGGGCTTTCACAAAGATTTTATACACTTTAAAATGTAAAATGTCCCTTCCCATAGCAAGATCCAAATACAAACATCTGGGGGTAGGATTGGGGTTGGGGAAATACTTCTGAGAAGAGAACCGCAAAGCTAGTCATTGTGTCACAAGCAGCTTTCTGTAACATCTCAATGGCGTAGACCCCATGTCTTCCAATATTAACAGAAAGGAGCAAAAAGATTTTACAGACAAAAGAGGCACAGGCTGTCAGCAAGGATAATCTAAAACAATTACCTTGAAATTTTGAAAAAAAAAAAAAAAAAAGGAAATCTAATGCAAAGATGTTTGGCATTATAGTCAAGGCGGTGGGGAGGAACGGGCCTGTTCATGTCTTAAACTTATAATTCATATCAGAATTACTAAAAAACCCAATTATTAAATAATCAGGGGTGGAGACAACCTAGTTTATCTGCTATGTTATACTTATACAAAACATTTTCCTCATTTTTAATGCTCTATGCCATACCATTTGATTGGCAGATGGCTGTTTTTATATAGCATGGGTGATAAGAGCTCTCCCTTGGTTCTCTGACAAGTAATTATCTAGGATGAAGTGCCTGAGAGAATTTGTACTGAATACTAGAGACTAAACAAAGGGAAAAGATGTAGGAAAGAGAAAAATTAGTAAGACTCAGATAATGCATTAATTAGAATGGTATTGATCTGTGTAACAGATGGTTAAGCAGGTACTTAAAGCATTTTGCAAAGAAAGGTCCCCAAAAGAATAATATGGTAATTATAAAGAAACTATAAATATCTCCATACATATATGTTTTGTTTGGTTTTAAAATGTCTCTATATGTTTCATTCATGTCATTTTTATCTTTAGCTGTATGTTGTATGAAATAATCTTTCAAGTGTTTATGTTCTCTAATGTTCTTAATCTTCTAGTTAGAAGCTTGCATTTCAGGGGCTGATAAAAGAGAGCGGAGATGCTGACAAGGGTATAAAAGAATTAGCACGGCTGGGCACAGTGGCTCACGCCTGTCATCCCAAAGTGATCCCAGCACTTTGGGAGGCTGAGATGGACAGATCACGAGGTCAGGAGATCGAGACTATGCTGCCAACATGGTGAAACCCCGTCTCCACTAAAAATACAAAAATTAGCTGGGTGTGGCGGTGCACGCCTGTAATCCCAGCTACTCGGTAGGCTGAGGCAAGAGAATCACTTGAACCCAGGAGGCGGAGGTTGCGGTGAGCCGAGATCATGCCATTGAACTCCAGCCTGGCAACAAGAGTGAAACTCTGACTGAGGGAAAAATTGAAGCTAAAGCAATAAAGTTGTCTTAAAGGGGCAATAGAAAGGGGGAAGAGAGAAAAATTATATGCATGGTTAATAGAACCTAAAGCAGTAGTTAGTGTTGGGACTTAGTAGAAGTCATTGGGAACTCTTGGCTCTTTAGCAGTTGATGACCTCAATATTTCCACTCCCATTCAAATCTTATGCTTGATTTTGATTTAATTTAACTGAACTTTATGTTTTTTACCAGATAATATTTTTCCTTAAAAAGGGAAAATATGCACAGTGAGTACAAAGGGAATACAATACAGTAAAAAGTCAGATTTATTTATTCTTAGACCTATGTTCCCTGCTGCTCAGGCAAACACTGCAAGCTCTTTCTTTGTGTAGCCTGAGAACTTTTACCTTGTCATGCTTGACTCTAAGTACATTGGCTGTAAGCAGATTTTCTTCTGATTGTTTTTACGAAGAAGATAGATCAAATCACTTTGCTCATGATGACCCTAAGACAGGTATGCAGTTTATTTTTGTCTCATAACAGGTGATGGAGACAATAAAAACTAAGTTAGGTAAAATGTTTTGAGTTGAATAACAATTCATTTTTATGTAGACTATATGTGGCCATAAATGTAAGCGTTCTAGAATGAAAGCTGTTTTTTTTTTCTTTGAAGCAAATTGAGAAGAACATTTTTAAAGATCCCTTTCCAACACTGCATTTTTGGAATTATCTTTTTGTTCATGGCCCATATGTCAGTTTCAGTGTGTGACAGGTGCTTTTTATAGACCCCTGGGTGTCATGACACTTTAATGGCAAATCATCAACTACTTAAGAATTAAAACCTGAAAGATTTGTAAATCCATTGAAATTTTTATGTTCAATTAAATGAAATAATTCCTGAGTATCTGGGCCCAGTCCCTGAACTCCTTCTTTGGCTTCAAATATTATCTGTATCATGATGATTCCCAAATGTACACCTTATTCTCAAACTTTCCAGAATCTTTTACATCTAACTATATAACATCTCTAGTTAGATGACTAGTGGGCATTTTACCACAAACGTGCAAAAATGACTTTTGATCCCCCAACCCCTCAAATTCCCCATTTCAATTTATGGCAACTTATTTAGCTGGATACTTATGCCACAAGACATAGACTCAGCCTTGGCTCCTTTTTCTTTTTCCTCATCTTAAAAAGTCAACCTAGAAACAAACCCAACCTTCAAGACAGTTTCCAAATCTGACCACTTGTCACCACTTGTGGTGCAGCATTCTAGTTGTCATCCCTACTGTCTCCCATTTGGATGATCGCAACAGCTTAACTGGTTTTCCTACTTCCACCCTTGATCTCACAGTCTGCTCTTCATACAGCAGCTCCTGTCATACCACATGCCCAGAACTTCCAAGACCTCCCATTCATTTCAGATAGCTTACAAAGAATCGTAAGATCTGGCTTCCCACAAGCTTTATGGCCTCATTTCTTCATCCTTTTGCTTTTTCACACTGGCCTCCTTGCTGTTTTTTGAACATGCGAAGCACGTTTCTGCTAAAGACTGTTGCTCTTGCTATTTCCTCTGCCTAGAATGTTCTCCTGCAGATAGCTACATAGATTGCCGCCTCATTTCTTTGAAATCTCTGCTCAAATGTCACTTTTTCACAGAACCTGCCCTGAACACTCTTTTTAAAATGTCAACTTCTCCTCAGTGTTCTTCCCTATATAAAATGTCAATGTCTCCTCACTGTCCTTCCCTGAACACTCTGTATAAAATGTCAATGTCTCCTCATTGTCCTTCTCTATCTGCTGCTTGATTTTCAACAGAGCACTACCACCTGGCATGATTTTAAATCTATTTGTTTTTCTTGCCACTTCCTGCTAGAATGTAAGGTACCTGAGATCAAAGCAGGGTCTTTGGGTCATGCATCTTTCTGTATAAATGTCTGGAAGCATAAATCACCCATTTTGCCGTGGTCTTGGGTTCAGCTAGCCAATTATACTCATGATCTTAAATGGACGTGTAACATCAGTCTCATTCAGCTTTACAGGACACAGGTAGGAGATGATGGAAGGGCAGCATCAGGTGTGTCATCAGCAGGAGCCCAGACAGCAGTTCAGGATTTTCTTCTCTAGCTCTCCAAGTAACAGCCCATGTTTAAAGAAGGAGATCACATTGGTAGGTGCAGATACCACCCTTACCTAGAAGGTCCATTGCCCCATAATATTGTATTTATTCCCTGCTAGTGTCTTCTAGCAACCCACATGACAAGTACACCCATTGCAAGATCAGTATTCTCAGGGAAGACATTATGGCTTCCCACCAGGTCTTTAAGGCTCACTCTCTGTCCTCCCAGTGCTGATATTGTTTCCAGTCAAGCATCACCTTTTGCCATAAGTAATGTTGACTAGTAGCAAAGTCAGTATTTCACATTTCCAGGAAAACAATGTTAGAAGGTTAACTCAAGGTCATTTTCTGATGGAAAGAGAGAAAGGGTTTTGAAAACTTTTTTTTTTTTTTTTTTTNTTTTTGAGATGGAGTTTTGTTCTTGTTGCTCAGGCTAGGGAGCAATGGCACAATCTCGGCTCACTGCAACCTACTTCTTCCAGGTTCAAGCGATTCTCCTGCCTCAGCCTCCGGAATAGCTGTGATTACATGCACCCGCCACCTGGGCATGGTGGTGGGTGCATGTAATCACAGCTATTCAGGAGGCTGAGGGAGGAGAATCGCTTGTATTTTTAGTAGAGATGTGGTTTCACCATGTTGGCCAGGCTGGTCTTAAACTCCTGACCTCACGTGATCTGCCTGCATTGGCCTCCCAAAATGCTGAGATCACAGGCATGAGCCACTGCGCCCAGACTAAACTATTTTTCGCACTGCAGTACATAGTATGTACCCAACACACATTTGCTGCATGAATGGATGAATCAATGAATAAGCATGATACCAGAGAGGGAGCCTTCAAGACATCATTAAGAAAATTAAAAGTCAAACTATAGCGTGGGAAAAAATATTTGCAAATTATATATCTGATAAAGGGCCTTGTTTAGAAGATATAAACAACTTACACAGCTCATAAATAAGCCAAAAAAAATTTTTTTAATGGATAAGAGATTTGAAAAGAGATTTTATAAAGCAGATATGCAAATGGCAGAAAAACACATGAAAAGATGGTCGGTATTGTTAACTATTAGGAAATGCAAATTTATTTTATTTTTATTACTTGTTTTCCAACTTTTAGATTCAAGGGTATGTATGCAAGTTTATTACATGGGTAAATTGCATGTCGAGGAGATTTAGTGTACAGATAATGAAATGCAAATTTAAACCACAATGAGATGCTTCCACATACCCACTAAAATGGCAAAAATTAAATAGCTGGAAATTCTGTTTTAGCAAGTATGTGAGAAAACTGAAACTCTTATACATTGCTGGTGGGAATGCAAAATAGTACAGCCACTTTGCAACATATTTCAGCAGTTTATTATAAACTACATTTGCTATATGACCCAAAGCCCACTCCTGGCTATTTGCTTAAGTAACATATACATACAAACACTTGTATGCAAATGGTCATAACAGCTTTATTCATAATTTTTATATTAGATCCAAAATGAACACTAGTCATGTCTACCCAGTGGTGAATGGATAAACAAATGAGATAAATATATATAATGGAATACTATTCACCAATGAAAAAGGACAAACTATTGATACATCCAATAGCCTACATGATCTCAAAAATATTATGCTAGGTAAAAGATGCAAGACAAATAACACTATGTATTCTATGATTTCATTTATATGACATTTTGGAAAAGGCACTACTGTAGTGATAGAATGCATATCAGTGGTTACCAGGGTTTGGGTGGTTGAATGGTTTCAATGTTAAGGGGCTTAAGAGAACTTCTTGTGGTAATGGAAATTTATTGTATGTACTACTATAAAGCAGACATTAAGAATTCATGGGGAGTAAGATAATAATGAGCATGTTTCTTAAGTAGGCCACAATTTGTTTTACAATTAATATTGTAAAATAAAATAAGTTTTACATAAATATGCAAACAATAATATAGGAATAGAGGCTGTTCTTGGGAAAAATTCTTAACTGCAGATCATAGGGATTTTACCAGAATTAATAATTTTGTTCAACAATTGCTTTCTCTCTTTACTGTTCAACTATTTTTCATTGTAGTTGAACTGTAAAGAGAGAAAAATATATGGACTTTTCTGTGGTGTAAGGAAAGGAAATAAGATGAGCTAGATTTTTTGTGCTTCTGTTTTCTGATCACCAAATAATAACCTCCCCTTTCTTCAAAGAAGAAACACTCATTTTTCTTATGTGTTGTAAAGTAAGAAATATACTTTCACACAATTTCCTTTAATTGTTAAACATTTTCAAGTACAGTTTATGTTATTTGTGGATCTTAAAAGTATACAAGTAATTTAAATCTAATGATATACTTTAGAAAAGGAGACATTCAAATATGTATTCGAAAATCACAATGGTATTAAAATATTCTGCAGCCATAATTTTATTTTTATTTTATTTATTATGTCTTACATCTGTTTTCTCAGAAAGGAGATGCAATGAAAAAGTTTTATTCTTTCCATTTTGATCCTGTGGTTTTCTTACTTAAAATCAAATATTTATTGTTTAGTAATACTCTGTACTATACTAAATATGTTAGTTTGCATCAGAGAAAATAAAAGTAAAATCTGATGCATTATAAAAACACACAAACTTTTCCATCTAAATAATTACACTATTTCCAAATTACTAAGTTTATAAGTGTTCTCTTAAATCTCCATAACATTAAGAAAATTTTATTGAGGCATAACATAATAGATAAAAGCATACTAATCATAAATGTACAGATGGATGAATTTTCAGAAACTAACCATACATATAACCAGCACCAAGATTAAAAAAAAAACTACCTGTACCCCAGAAACTCTGTAGAAGCCCCTCCAACTAATTACTTCATTCCAGAAGGAAACCACTATCTTGTCTTCTGTCTTCTTACATCACAGATTAGTTTTGTGTGGTTTTGAATTTTATACACATGGAATCATATAGTATATATAGTATGTACTCTCTTTTTTTTAAGCTTTCTTATAGTACTGGTACACTCTTTTGTGTATTGCTTTTCTTATTCAACATTATGTTTGTGAAATTCGTTCTCGTGTGCAGCTGTAGTTTATTTCTTCCTACGGTGTTTATAATTTTTATTCTGTGGGTGGCCATTTGTGTAGGTTTTAGTTTGGGGCAATTATAAGTAGCACTACTAAGGACATTCTTGTCCATATCTTTTGGTGCACAAATGCATGGATTGCAGTTGGGTATGTGTGGAATTGCTAAATCATATGGTAGGTATATGTTTGGTTTGAGTAACTACTGCCAAAGAGTTCTCAAAGTGATTGGATCAATGTACATTCCAACAGCAGCATATAGGAATTCTGATTGCTTCATAGCCTTACCAATATTTATTTTCTGCCTTAAATAATCTTAGACATTTATGTCGGGTGTGGTGGCACACACCTGTAATCCCAGCACCTTGGAGGGCAAGGCAGGTGAATTGTTTGAGTCCAGGAGTTTAATACCAGCCTGGGCAACAGAGTGAGACCACATTTCTATAAAAAATACAAAACTTGGCCGAGTGTGGTGGCGCGTGCTTGTAGTCCCAGCTACTCGAGAGGCTGAGGTGGCAGAATTATTTAAGCCTGACAGGTTGAGGTTACAGTGAGCCATGATCAAGCCACTGCAATCTAGCCTAGGTGACAGAGTGAGACGCTGTTTCAAGAAAAAAATCCATTTTAATAGATGGGTTTTATTGAATTGTAGTTTTAATATATATTTATCCAATGTCTAATAAAGTTGATTACATATTTTATGTGTTTATTGGCCATTTGAATATCCTCATTCATAAAATACCAGTTCATGGTTTTTGTTCATGTTGCTTCGGGGTTTTCTTCCTTATTTTCTTTTTCTAACTTATTAATTTTAGAAATTCTGAATGAGTCCTTTGTTGTGTATATGTATCACAAATTTCTTCTTCTAGTTTCCATAAGGTTTTATATATCAAAGAGTTTTTAAAAAATTTTCCTAGTTGTCAGATTATCACTTTATGATTAAATAGCTCATTACTTAACAGTTATGCAAAAGCATCCCTAGACAATATGCCAAGAAATGGACGTGGCTAGATTCATTCTGTAGCAGGCCAGTTGTATCCATCAGGCAAAGGCAAGGAGGGAGAGAAAAAGGAGTAAGATGGTAGATATAATATTATTTCAGAATTACAGGAACTCAAATGGACCCAATGTTCCAATTAAAATTATTTCTCTGTTCTAGGCAAAACAAACTTGAACTAAGATTGTCAGATGGTATTAAAATAAAACTAACAGGTAATATACCTTAAAAATAAGGCATAGAAAAATTGAAAGTAAAAAAAGTGGAAATTCATTCTATGCAAACACCACCAACAACAAAAAAAGACAGTAAAAAATGGAAAGTCCTTCTATGCAAACACCAACAAAAAGAAAGCTTGCAGAGTTATACTAATAACAGATAATGTAAGCTCTAAGGCACAGATTATTACTAAAAATAAAGGGGAATATATCAAATGATGAAAGACAGAATTCACCGGAAATATATAATGCTCCTAAATTATAACACTCCTAACTTCATATATAAAGTCTCTAGATATGTAGAAGAAAATTGACAGAATCAGAAGAAGAAATTGCCAAAATGATGATCCTGGAAGTATTTAATATACCAGTCTCAGTAACTGGTACAACAGAAAACAATTGACAGTCACACGGAAATGTAGAACACAGCTAACTTACTTTACTATGTGTATGTATGTATATGTGTATAAAACATGCTGCTGGAACATAACCTTCAACACTTGTATTATACATGTTCCATTCAAGTTTACATGGAATATAACAAAATTATGTATAGCCGGACAGCAAAGGAAGCCACAACAAATTTGCAACTGTTAAATCATACAAAGTATGTACTATGATCATAGTAAAATTGTTAGAAATTAACAAAAATACAATGAGAAAAATCCCTGAGTGATAGAAGATTCTACATTTCTAAGTAATCCATATGTCAAAGGAAAAATCATGATTAAAACTGTAATATGAAACTATCACATAAAAACTGCTGAGATTCAGCTAAAGCAGCGCTCAGAGTAAAACTTCCAGTTTTAAATACATATATTGGAAGAGAAGAAAGTCTGATAATTTATTATGTAGGTATTCATCTCAAAAATTAGAATAAAAATGGCAAATTAAACTCAACGATTCTAGAATAAAGGAAAAAATTAAGAAGAGAACAGAAATTAAAGAAACCGAAAACAAAAATACACCAAGAAAATTAGTACTAATCAAGTGGCTACGTTGTCTGGGGTAAATACCCAGGGTTGGTTGTCTTGAGCCAGGAAAATTTAGGACACAGACGCACAGGAGGAGTTTAGAAGCAAAGGTTTAATAGGCAAAAGAAAGAGAAAGAAAAAGAAAGAAAAACAGCTCTCTCTCTAGTGAGAGAGCAAGATTTCCACTGGCTGGTGGCAGATGCACTGGATTTCATAGTCAGGCTTGAGGAGGTGGTGTCTGATTTACATCGGGCTTACAGATTGGTTTGATCAGGTATGACATTTACATAGTGTGCAGGGAAGTCTGGCCACCCCACCCTAATTTTATTATGCAAATAGGTTTTCCAGTTGCCCTGGGCCAACTTGTCTACTCCTTACTGTACATGTGGCTGACAAAGAGAAGGGAAGGTGGAGCTCTCATCTTGAACATGATTGGCACAACTGCCAGCATCTATGTCTGCAGCTTGATTTTACAGGCTGCTTTTTGTTAGAAAGGAAAGTAATTTGGGGCTGCTTTTCATTAAAAGGAAAACCTTACCTAGGACTTCTGTACCCTCACTATATGCCTAAATAATTTCTTCATAACTCCTGTATCCCTGATAATATTTATAAATATCTAGCAAAACTGATAAAAGAAAAAGAGAATGTAGAAATTATCAACATCATGATTCTACATACATTAAAAAGATAGGATATTATATACAACTTTTTTGCAATACGTTTGAAAATTTAGATGAAATGTAGAAATTGATATAGGAGAAAATAAATCTGAATAAGTCTATTTTATGTTAAAGAAATTTAGTCTATAATGAAACAACAGCAAAAACAACAATAAAACCTCCACAAAGAAAAGTCCAGCCCCAGAAGACCTCAATAATAAAATCTTACAAACATTTAAGGAAGACTCATTAATACCTTAAACACAGTTTCCCCAAGAATAGAGAAAAAAGGAAAACATCCAATTAATTTTCTGAGGCAAGGGTAACATTTATATCAAACTCTGTCTAGGATATTTCAAAAAAGAAAAATAAAAGTCTAGTTTGTCTCATATGTATATAAATGCAGAAATCCTCAAGAAAATAACACATTTAGGCATATTCTGGGAATGCAATGCTGCTTTAACATATGAAAAATAAAATAATTCACCACATTAGTGGCAAAAGGTAAATAAAAAACTACAATAATCTTGATAGATGCAGAAAAAGCACTTGATAAAATCCAATATCAATTTTTTGACTCAAAAAATAAATCCTGCAGGAAACTAGCATTCACTGGGAACTTCTTTAATGTAGGAAAAATACCTACAAGAAATAACACAAGTTATGGTAAAATGATAAAAGCTTTCCTCTTATAATGGAGAAGAAGCAAACAATGCTGAATACCACTATTTCTATGCAACCCATTACTGGAAGTCCTACCCAATGCCAGCCTTAGCAACTGGAATATCTTCAGGGCCTAGCAATAGCTCTGGATCTCTGATGTTGCTATTTCTGCATCTGTCAGGAACAGCATTCTCTTCTCCATGTCAGGGCTTCTGCTTATACTGACATTGGCCTATGTCTTATGCTGGCACTAACTCTCTCCATGTATTTCACAATCAAACTCCATTGAAAAGTAGATTTGTACCATCATATTGGAAAACCATTGGGAATTATCTTCAAGGGCAGAGCATTTGTATACCATACAACCCAGCGATTTCACTCCTAGGCATGCCATGAAGAAAATTTTGTACCTTTGTACCAGAAGCCATTAGAAGAAAGCTCATGGCAGCACAGATCATGGTATTGTTTTTTTCCTACTACAATAAATGATCCTTTTTAACAGTAGAATGGGATAACAAATTGTGGAGGATTAAAATAATAAAAGATACAATTGTGAAAATATAGTAGCACATAACTACTTAGATAAATTGTGGATGCTTAATTTTGAATGCATACATATTTTATGACAATAATTTTTAAATTTTTACTATTGTTTCTTTTTCTGCCAAGTCTCTGCCATCCAGATAATTTTTTAAATTAAAAGAATGATAAAAACAAAATTGAGGGTAATGATCTGTGCTGAGCAAGGCAGGAAGCAGGGAAATGGGATGAGGAGTTATGAGTAGAGGTCAATAAATAGCATTTATTTCTTGGTTGAGTGATAGCTTTGTGGGTGTTCATTATATTATTGCTCTTAATGTATACACTATGTATACATATTCTTTACATATACCAAGTTTTTATACCAAAAGACCAGGTCTAAAAGATGATAATCTTTTTTTTTTTTTTTGAGACGGAGTCTTGCTTTTTTGCCAGGCTGCAGCGCAGTGGCGTGATCTTGGCTCACTGCAACCTCCACTTCCTGGGATCAAGCGATTCCCCTCCCTCAGCCTACCAAGTAGCTGGGACTACAGGCACATGCCACCATGCCCAGCTAATTTTTAGAATTTTTAGTAGAGACAGGGTTTCACCATATTGGCCAGGATGGTCTCGATCTCTTGACCTTATGAGCCACCCACCTCGGCCTCCCAAAGTGAGCCACCGTGCCCGGCCAATAATCACCTTATAGATGATGATAAATCCAGAAAAACAAAATTTGCAGTGGTAACTGACATGGATGCTAAAGCAACTTCATATTGCATACTAATGCACTATTTTGATATCTGATTAATCTCAGTTCTGGGAAGGCCTCTAAGATAGCTAGTTTATCTGTCATGGCTTGTGCAAGAGTACCTACTTACTGTAAATCCCGACTTTAGGTCAGACAACCTTTGATGTTATTGTATTTCAATTGTCCTACATGCTTTTTCCAAGTCACCCTTTCTCTATGTATATAAGCCCTGGGTCTGGGGATGCAATGGCACAGGGATACACTATCTTGTCTTGCTGCTGCCTGAGACACAGACATGGATTCTGTTCATAAGTCTCTATTAAGTGTTTCTTAGAAACTGTATTTGTTAGCCTTTTTCTTAGGCCTCTTAGCTTCCTTGGACTTCGGGCAGGTTACCATAGACTGGTTGCCCACTCTGGAACAAGTGATGATTCCCTCGTTGTGCAAGGCAGAGGCAACAACATTGCACAGCTAATCAGGTGCTTATTGTAGCTAACAGATGAAGCTCTTAATTGCTAGGCATGGTGGCTCACACTTGTAATTCATCACTTTGGTAGATGGAGGTGAGGAGTTGGGGCCAGGAGTTCAAGACCAGCCAGGGCAACACGGTGAGACCCAGTCTCAATTTTTTTTTTAAACATTAGATGAGCATGGTGGCATGTACCTGTAGTCCCAGCTACTCTGGAGGTTGACGTGGGAGGACTGCTTGAGCCCCAAAGTTCAAGGCTACAGTGAGCTGTGACTGTACCACTGCACTCCAGTGTGGGTGACAGAGCAAGACCCTGTTCCCTCCCAAAAAACAAAACAACAACAACAACAAAAAAACAATCTTCCTACTTGCTGCTTCTTTTTCTCTTGGTACAAAGGTACATATTAAAGAGACAGGAAAAAAAACGACCACTTGATTGAGCTCTCAGCAGGCCTCTATCATCAATTACATCATAGGTCATGGCATGGGCCACTCTGTGGATGCTCTTCCTTTGGGTCAGACATCCCATCCAGACCTACTCTGTTCAACTGTGACCTGGTCACATGTACTGAACTCAGAAGCCTGTGGATGCAGCAAGCTCCTGTGGTTTCCCTAGGAGTGTGAGTACAACCAGCTAGCAGCTTGTTGGGTCCATCTAGTACAAGGGGTGAGCTCATCTGGCAAATAAAAAGATACAAAGTTCTAAACAGACTCCCCTTTTCAACAGAGGGTAATTTGAATCTCTCCGTTATAATATTCTTGCATTTTAGAGTTTCCACTTAACTTTCACAACAATTCTTGTAAATATAAAAGTTTTCTGGCCTTAAAATTTTACACTATTTGAGCGCTAGGGTTCACTGATGTAATTATTTTTTTCTTCAGGCCATTCAGAATAGTTTAATACACAGCTGCAACTGGTAATTGGTCTTAGTCAAAATTCTACAACTTTGTCTTTAAGATAAGATGGCTCATATGTGACTAAGCTTGAGTCTAAAAACATTCATTTATTTACGATTTAATAGTTGGAGTTTATTTTTGTAAAAAAAAATTAAAAGAATCATTTGGCACTGTGCTTAGCAAATTATCTATTGTGTTACTAATTCTACATTGATTAGAGAAACACCTTCAAGATAAATAAAGGAAGAAAATAATTCATTTTTATTATATGTATATTCTAATTTTCTTTGTTATTGTATGGATTGAGTATACGTATTTATATTTTTAAGATAGAGTCTTAACCTGTCACCCAAATTGGAGTGCAGTGACTTGATTATAGGTCACTGCAACCT
Source organism: Cebus imitator (assembly GCF_001604975.1). NCBI lineage: Eukaryota > Metazoa > Chordata > Mammalia > Primates > Cebidae > Cebus > Cebus imitator. The sequence continues at coordinate 7,051,257 of NW_016107355.1, forward strand.
TGAACTCCTGGGCTCAAGCAGTCCTCCTGCCTCAGCCTCCTGAGTAGCTTGGACTATAGGCATGCACCACCATGCCCCAATAACATTTTAGTTTATACTTTTTTGCAGAGACAGGGTCTCCCAATATTTCCCTGGCTGGTCTCGAACTACTGGCCTCAAGTGATCCTTATACCTTGGCCTCCCAAAGTGCTGAGATTATAAGCATGAACTACTACACCCAGCCTGTATTGCATAGTTTACATTTGTAGGTTAGTAAAAACATTGCAGCTACTCAAGAAAAAAGTAGGTGGCTCAAGTGAATAAATACTTGTTTGTTTCTGAACGTTTATGTACTTTTGATATTATAATTAAGAATAAAGAAAAAGATACACAAATGTTAAAAATGTCATGGATGGAATTCAAATTTTGGGATTTTAAACTCTAAAGCTTTGGTAGCTTTTAACTGGTAACTGGAATAAGCTATATTTATCTCTTGAAAAAAAAAATTTGGTTTTACCGGATGCTAAATATTTTGCAATACTGCAGATGACTAAAAATCTGCAGTGTGGATCATCACAAAAGATTTAATCACTTTCCATCTTTATTGAAGACGTGACTTTCATATTTTATCTGTAAAAGGGTTATAGTCTACCTTAAGACACACACATTATATAAATTTGAGGTTAAGCTATGACTACCTTTGCAAAAAGTTAACTATTTCATCTCGAACATGTAGTGTAGCTTTAATTTAGAATTCTGTCATCAGTGAAGCAAACTCTAAGCTATGTCACACAAACTCTGAAGGGTACAACCTGCCTTAGTATGGAGATGATAGAGACACTGTGGATCTCCACGGGGTCTCCTCAAGGATGCCTTAGGCTGTCGTGATGTGTTTGTATGCTAAATAATGTCAGGTCTCCAAGTCCAAGCCTGGCCATTATAGCCTTGGTGACCCATATGTACACCTTCTTTCCCCAGAAGCCAGAAAGTCCGAAGTAACCACAAGTAACCAGGTGGCCACAGAAAGAAGTGAAACAACTTGTTCCTGCCTCAACTAATTGCTTTCCCACTGCAACCTGCAACCATTGTTCCTGTTCAGCCTTGTGAAAATTTCCCCCTGGACACTGGGTTTCTCAAGACCCCCCACCCCTGTAACTATGTAATTTACCTCACCCTCCCCTCTGCTTGCAACCGATAACTCCCACCGTAATGATCCTGCGTCCCATGATGCCCTTCCCTTCCCCAGGATAGATTACCGACCCCTACCTTTGTGACCATGCATCCCGTGACACCCTTCCCCTCCCTATAATAGATTACCACCTTTAACTGACCACTTGCCCCAACCTATAAAACCAACTCCTGTCCTACTGCCCTCTGCTGACTCTCTTTTCGGACTCAGCCCACTGCACCCATGAATAAACAGCCATGTTGCTCACACAAAGCCTATCTGGTGGTCTCTTTACATGAGTGACGTACCTAACAAATAATAACACTGATTTCTGTTATGTCACAGTTCTGAGTTTCAGGTCAAGACACAGTCATGGTTTCAAGACATTATGGCAAAATAAGAAAAAATTGCAGCAAAGCTTCATCTGTCACTCTCTATTCCTCCTGTGATTTCGTGAAATAGCTAGGACATAAAGATCTTTGATTCTGGGACTAGACCAGCATTGACAATAATATTTGTCTCATTAAAGTTTATACATATTTAGATTGTAAAAAAAGATTGATCTAACTTCCTTGGTTCAACTACTAAGGTAAATCACTCTAGACTGGATCTATTAGCAACACTATGACCAGTCTGGCCACATTTATCTGTGACATTGTCCCTGTGATAACGACAACAGTTTGATTAGCTCCAGGGATCCCTTTTATCTCCCAGCAACCAAATCTGGGATGAGTTTGGGTGCTGCATGGCATTATGCTATCTAAACACACATGCATGTAAATGGACTTATACTTCTTACAACCAGACTGACGCAGTTTGCTAGGAATTATTCACCAGCTATTAAATACGTCAACAAAGCTAAGCAAATAATAAAATCATTCCAAAGTCTGGTGGCTCTTGATAAAATGAACCAAGTTGCTTACGTATTTTTAACCTAAAATGTTTATATATTATGAAAAGGATTACTTAGTGATGGTATCATAAAGGGATGGGGAAAACTACGGGAGCTGTAAAAGTTAACAAAGTCACCTTGATTGAAATCTCAGGCAAAACAAACCCACAGGACTCTAATGAACTATGATCAAATAGCAGAGTCAATAGTAGTGTGTATCCTGGGGCATACTTAACAGTAAAAGGGAAAAAAGCCCTAAAACTTTTCTTTCATTAGCTTACATTTAAATAGTAATGAAAGACCCAGTGAAGAGGTTGTACCTGCCTTCTCCTTTTTAGTACTTAATAAAAAACACCATGAAAAATCATCTTCATTGGATGATCTCACTATTTTTTAAGTATAGATGTTCCCCGACTTCAAATAGTTTGACTGAAAAATTTTCAATTTTACAATGGTGCAAAACCATTGCAATTCTGATGTAATGTACAATATTAAACAAATTACAAGAGATAGTCCATATTTTATTTTAAAACAGGCTTTGTGTTAGACGATTTTGCCAAACCGTAGGCTAATATAAGTGTTTGAAGCACATGAGGTAGCCTAGGCTGAGCTATGACCTTCAGTAGATTAGGTATATAAAATGTATTTTTGACATACAATATTTTCAACTTAATGATGGGTATATAGTGATATAACCTCATCCTAAGGTGAGGAGCATATCCTATAAAAAAGAGGTCAGGCATGACTTCCTTATCATTCATTCAATTGCTTTTGCCTAGCTTCAGTTGCCTGTTCATGAAAGCAAGCTGCTGTCATTTGAAAATAGAGAACAAAAAAAATGTTAACTGGCTTTTGTGGAAATGAATCCATGAATTAATTGAATCTAAACAATATGCCCCAAATAAGTGATGTGAACTTTAGTGAAAGCATGATTGAATTTATACTGATTGCTTCATATGCTGTTAAAGTCCAATGGAGGAGGAAAAAGAGCTGTACAGACACTGCCACCTCCAGCACTGCAACCTTTGTGGCTATGATAGGGACAGGAGGCAGAGAAATTCTAGGCAGAAAAGACTGGGGTCCCTGGTGAAGGCCCCACCCTCAAGACTGGAACCACTGCCCAAAGTAGAAGTTTACAGTCCCATTTTCCTGCTTGAATGTTGCCTTTCAAAACCACCCCTGGCCCATGCCACCCCTCGTCCTGTACCCATAAAAACCCCAGGCTTCACTGGCAGAGAGCAGAGAAGGTGTATTAGCCTGTTTTCACACTGCTGATAAAGACATACTTGAGACTGGGCAATTTACAAAAGAAGGAGGTTTAATGGACTTATAGTTCCATGTGGCTGGAGAAGCCTCACAATCATGGCAGAAGGCAAGGAGGAGTAAGTCACTTCTTACATGGATGGCAGTGGGTAGTCAGAGAGAGAGCCTGTGCAGGGAAACTTCCATTTTTAGAACAATCAGATCTCATGAGACTTACTCACTATCATGAGAACAGCACAGGAAAGACCTGCCCCCATAATTCAGTTATCTCCCACTGGGTCCCTTCCACAACATATGAGAATTGTGGGAGATACAAGATGAGATTTGGGTGGGGATGGAGAGCGAAACCATATCAGAAGGAGAGAAGAGAAGAGGCAGCTGAATGTCAGACAGAAGCAGCTTAACTTCAGAAGGACAGCTTGGTGGTAGGACTTTGGAGAAGAGTCTGGCTGGAGATGGCCAGACTTCAGGGGAAGAATATCTTCCCACAGCATCCCCTTTTCAGCTCCCCTTCCCACTCAGAGACACTTCCATTAGCAATAGAGTCCCCCAAATTTACTATCCTTCAGTTTGTTTGTGTGACCTGATTTTTCCTGGATGCTGGATAAGAGCTCAGGATACAGAAGGCCATCACACTGACTGTCTGTCCTTGCAAAAAGGTAGAGGGAAGGCTGAGCTGTTAAACACTTAAGCTGTCTGCAGATGGCAAAGCTAAAAGAGTGCTGCCTGTAACACTACGTCTGGAGCTGTGGGGGTTGTGGATATGCCTCTTTAGATGCTTTGCTCCTGCTGGTACCCAGAAACAGCTCCCCTGGCTTCTGGGCCCACTCAGCTGTGTTCCTCCTCCTGTGGTGGGTGGAGCACAGCAGATCTGAGGGAGTGAAGCCAGCCGAAGTGGCCAGCCAGCTCCAATATCCACATTCCAGTTCTCACCTATAAGAGGTCAGAGAAAATTTCCTGTTTCAGTTGTTTGGTAATTCTAAAGAGTGAACCGCACAAAACGAATGTTGGCTGAGACGCAGGTGCCCAACACATTGTTCTCCCCTCTATGATGTAGCTAATAATATTCCTTTTTTTCCCCCCAAGCCAGGGTCTTGCTCTGTCCCCAGGACAAAGTGTAGGGGTATGATCATAGCTCACTGTAACCTCGAACTCCTGGGCTCATGTGATCCTCCCACTTTGGCTCTTGAGTAGCTAGGACTACAGGCACATGCCACCATGCCCAGCTAATTTTTACTTTTATCTTTGATAGAGATGGGGTCTCGCTGTGTTGCCCAACCTGGTCTCAAACTCCTGACCTCAAGTGATCCTCCTGCCTTGGCTTCCCAAATTGCTGGGACTACAGGTGTGAGCCATCTCACTTTTATTAATGAAGAATGTGAGGCATAGAAAACTAAAGAAATTCCTAAGGTTATGCCTCTGGACAGTGACAAAGCTGGAATTTGAACGTGGGTCTGTCTTCAGTCTATGTATATTATTCTTTACTAAAAATGCCCACCTGCAGTACCATTGGAGATTAGAAAAATCCACATGCCTGGTAATATCCTTTATGAACTGGGGCAGGGGACAATTGATAACACTTAAATATAGACCATAGATTATATATTAGTAAGGCAACAGTATCAAATTTCCTGGTTTTAGTAATTATACTGTGGTTATATAAGATAATCCATTTATTTTCTAGAAAATATACATTTAAAGATCTCTCTCCATATCTAGACACTCTATATAAACATGTAGCAATAGATAGTGAAAATGATAAATGAGGCAAAATATAAAACAATTCATGACTCTGGGTGTGGCACATTGTATTTTGTACAAATACTGATAATAATACCTCTCATCTCATAGCTCTTTTCCTAAATAAGGGGTTTATTTTTCCTGTCTTTGAATGTGGGTGGGCCTGTCTATGGCACCAATTATGCTATATGACTTTCCAGGCTGATAATAAAAGGCAATATAGCTTCTGCCTGCTTCTCTAGCATCTTGGAACCCAGCCACCGTGCTCAGAGTAACTTGTGTGGAGAGGTCCATATGGGAAGGAACTGAGGTCCACAGCTCTCAGTATTGGAGAACTGAGTCAATGAGCAGCACTAATTTGCCAGCCATAGGAGGACCTTTCTCAGAGTTAGATACTCCAAGCCCCAGTTAGACCACTATACCCGCTGATGCTGCATGGAACAGAGGCGAGCCTTCCTTCTGAGACATGCCCAAGTTGCAGATATGTGACAAGAAATAACTGTTGTTATTTTAAGTCACTAACTTTTGGTTGTTTATTATGCAGCAATAGATAACCACAACTCTGAATAAAATTAACATGGCAATTCTTTGCGATATTCATGCAGCATTTTTTAAGTTTGAGATTATGTCAAAATGAAAAGTTTTAAAAAGTCAGGCCCAGACCCTATCTCCAGAAATGTTAGTGCATACGAGTATGTATATTTTGGTTTATTTTTTGAGCCAGAGTTTTGCTCTTGTCGCCTAGGTTGGAGTGCAATGGTGTGATACTGACTCACTGCAAACTCCGCCTCCCAGTTCAAGCAATTCTCCTGCCTCAGCCTCCCAAGTAGCTGGGATTACAGGGCCTGCCACCACACCTGGCTAATTTTTGTATTTTTACTAGAGACGAGGTTTTTAGTAGAGTCCTGGGATTATAGGCATGAGCCATTGTGCCCGGCCAGGTATGCATCTTTTAAATAAACATACCAAACCAAGACTTCTCAGGAGATTCTGATATATACCTTCAGTTATAAATCACCAGTCTAGTTGAAAAAAGCAAATTGATGACTATTTAAACAATTATGTGTTTTTAATATTATATCAAATGAAGTTATTCTAGAATCTTGAAAAAAGGTAGTAAATTAAAAAGAACATATAGATGGCTGAATATTTTCTTAGTTATTACCTAAAGCAAATTTTTTAAATGTGATATTCCTTACATTAAAGTTTCAAGTCATTCTACTTGGCATTTTAGTTTCTTTCTAGACTAGGCCTTTTCTTGCCTGACTGCCATATTTAACAGGTATTAACGCCCATAGCAGGAACAGGATGGTTTTTGATTATTTAATGAATAACCTTATAATAGTATCCCAAGGAAAAGTTGAATCAAGAAGAAATATAATACATGCCAAAGAACAGGCTCCTTTTCAAAATGGTGGTTTCAAGTTTTCCCTTTAATGTAAAGTAATGAAACAGTCCAATGATCTTGTGTCCTAGAGCAATCATTACATTTTTCCTTTCTTTCTTGGCATTTTTATTATTTTATCACTTCTCCTGAGTTACTCAGGCATCATGCTGTTATTTCTAGGAAGAAATGTAACTTTTAAGCAGAGATGGTCCCAGGAAAATTGTGAGGAAGATTTTATTTTGCCTGCTTCAAACTCTCCTGTATCCCAGGGAGGCTCCCTTTCAAAGACTGTATATCTTTTCCTCCATAACCAAATTTCCTTTCAGAGACGTGTCTGATATCATCATATCAGGTAATTATTGACACCTCAGTAAGAATATGTGAATATATGAAATTATGTTAACTTTGCCATTAGAATTTGTTTTGACCCTGGGGAAAAATGGAAAGCTATGATTCTATTAAGACAACTTCAACTGCTGGATATACATTCTTGGTGATTAGAATTCTCCCTACCTCCCTGAAATCACAAAAGGTAAATGCTTAGTGCATATGCTTATTACTTGTTGCTTTTAGCGGTTACCCTAGGAAATTGCAAATAGGAGTTGGTGGTGCTTAAAAAATAAGGATCTGAAAACGTATGCACCACTGCAACCCTGAAACGCACAGTCATATACACAAGGAGATTAGAGGTTTGGACAGAGTCAGTTTGGAGCCATTTGAGGAAAGAGGCTGGGCAGTGGCCAGGGAAATGGTTACTATAAATGCTCACTTTCTAGGAAGACATACCCAGATTTGTTTTGCTGAAATATTCTGAATACCTTTCAAGCAGAAAGAGTCTTTCTTTGGACAAAGCCACTGTGAGTTTATTGTTTCAAAATTTTAAACTGTAATGTTTCTATCCAGGACAGAATTACTTGAAGAAAATGATCATAAAGTTCTTTCAGTTCTCTCACTTACTAATGCAGTTTAGCTGTCAAATCTACTAAATTGCAGCTTACAGACAAAAACCATTTTAGAGTTCCTACTATATGAAACAATAGATATTAAAATCTGCACGTTGATTTCTTGATACTATTTTATTTCCTTTTTGTGATGGATTTTTTTTTAACCTTTGGGTCCTCTATATTTTATTATAAACAAGTATACTGATTTCAAATATTGAAAAGCAGGTAACATTTTTTTTGGGCTTAGTGGATGCAGTCATGCTGAGAAAGTTGAGATGGTACCTGGAACTGATTCACTCAGTGCAACTGTCAGATAGTTATTACAAGGAGAGGATTATTTCCTTATCCTGTGACTTAAAAAAATTGTAAATAAACATGAAATATTCAATTATTCATTCAACTATTATGTATTGAGCACATACTATGTATCTGGTAGACACTGAGTTAGCCTCTGGATATTCAAGGTACACAAAAATCTTTTGCCTCATGGAGTTTATGTAAAAAATGAATCATGTATTATAAAAACTCTCACAAACATATTACATAAAAGCTGTAAAAAAAATACAAGCATAAAAAAATGATTCTAGTGGAAGATTCTTATAATGGGATTGTATGACTACAATCAAGGAAATCTCTTGCTTAAAATCCCCAAATGACTTCTTGTTACATCTTAAATCAAGTTCAAAGCACTTACCAACACATACAAGGTCCTCAGTGGTTTTGTTGCCTCTGCCTGTCCAGTCTTGATTTTCTACCACGTTCTTCCTTGCTTTCACACTCTACTTACATTGTCTTCTTTCTGTTCCTCAGTAGTCTAAGCTTGTTTCTGCTTTGGGGGCCTATGCTCTCATGGTTCCCTTTGCTGATAATATTCTACCATTGGAGCTTTTTAGACTTGGCTTCTTGGCAGTTAAGCCTGAGCTCAATAGCCTGTCTTCAGAAAGACCTTCCTTTACTATCCAATTTAAATAGCCTCTGACTTCCACCTATCTTTTTGCCATCACACTATCTGTTTGATTTTCTTCATAGACCTTAGAGCTACTTGACATTCTTTTTTTGGGGGGTGGGGGCATGTTCATTTGTTTAATTATTCTTTTTCTCTCTCTCTCTCACTGAAAAGTAGGCCCCTTGAGATCAAGCATAAGACTAAAACACTGAACCAGAACCTAGAATAGTGTTTGGTATGTGAACGATTTTATTACTCTATCTAGAATGATCTGTGAGTAATGTATGCTGAATGTAGCCAAACCCAGTCCAGTGTTTTATTGAAGTTTTTCTTCTAGCTTGAATAAATAATCAAGTAGGGGACTCAGCCTCTGAAATATGTCTATTAAGAAACTTCTTGGCTAATCACATGCACGCATTTTAAGAAGATGAAATTTGGTAGAGTCACATTATAGCTAAATCCACTTGTAAAAGAAAGTCTTGAAAACAAGCAGCAGAGTTATACCTTGGTTGAAACACATACTCAAATTGCATTTTTTTTTGTTTGTTTTTTTGAGACGGAGTTTCGCTCTTGTTACCCAGATTGGAGTGCAATGGTGCGATCTCGGCTCACTACAACCTCGGCCTCCTGGGTTCAAACAATTCTCCTGCCTCAGCCTCCTAAGTAGCTGGGATTACAGGCACGCACCACCATGCCCAGCTAATTTTTTGTATTTTTAGTAGAGTCAGGGTTTCACCATGTTGACTAGGATGGTCTCGATCTCTTGACCTCGTGTTCCACCCGCCTCAGCCTCCCAAAGTGCTGGGATTACAGGCATGAGCCACTGCGCCCGGCCCTCAAATTGCATTTTTGAAGAGAACACATATTCTCTAAAACATCTGTAAGTGGCCCATGTTCAAATTTTAGTGTTTTTTCCCCAGATAGAGAAAAGAGTTACTTCAAAGCTTTCTCTTAGGATAGAGAAAAACATAAGAAAAATTCCTGGTGTTCCATTCTCAGGGCATAATTTTGTTTCTAAAACATTAATTGGGAGAAATCTCAAGGTGGCTGACTAGATGCAGCCGGGAAGCCCAGTTCTTACAGAGAGAGGTGGGGATTTAGACTAAAACAACATTTGAACACAATTTTGGAGAGAAAATGCTGAATATGGATGGAGATAAGATGCAGTTGATGAGGCAAAGAGGGAGAAGCTGAGAAGCTCTCATGGGGTGCCTGAACTCTAGGGCTGGTTTCTGGCCCTAAATGGCTCCTGGGGAAGGGGTGAGTAAAGGCATTTGGGAACTACTCACTTTCACCCTGGACCTCTGGGATCCTAGCTGCAGGCAACTCCACGCCACCCATGGACATTTGAGCTGGTAGGGGATCTTCCCAGAGATTAGGCAGAGATGAAGCTCCAGCAGGCACAGACCTGGGGACCTTTGTACATGAGACAGCTCCAGGTGAAACCAGCTATAAATGCCCATCTCCCAGGGCTCTCAGTCTTCCGCTGAGAGGCTCTGGCACCAGCTAACTGCTGGGGAAAAGCAGGCCTGCTTCCCCGCAGGACTAGGGTATGTCTGTCCTGTGGGCCCACCTGCCCACCAGCCCTTCTGAGGGCCCCAATGGCTGCTCCATAGAAGTGTGAACACAGTGGAGCCTCCATTGCCCATCTTGGGCGTTTGTTCCACCTGAGTGTGTTCCAGCAGGCTGGGAGTCCTTTGGCTCTCATGGCACATCTGGAACCCAACCTTGATATTCCCAAGGAGGGAGCCATGACCAGGTTCTGGTGACCCAGGGCTGTGACCTGCATCTTGGAAGTGTCAAGCCAAGCTCTGTGCTCAGCACTTCAGTGAGAAGAAGCTTACACTGTCAGAAAATTGAGACTGGAGAGTTGTACAGGTTTGTAGTCTGGTATGGGACCTACGCCTGCTTTCCTCCACAGGACTGGTCAAGTAAGAGTGTGGCCCATTCCCCTATTGGACCTAGCCCTAAGAGGACAACACAGCTAGAAATACCTAACAACACAGCAGAAATTGGAGGCACAGTGCCAGTGACTGGAAGTGGCTCTTCACTGTCAAGGAGCAAACCTGATGAGGGGGTCACCTCTTTCCCTTCCCCACTGCAGAGCACAGCTGCAAATGTAAGGATACGCAAAAGAACCCCACAGCTTAGAAAGAGCCTGTCTACTGCCCATTGCTCTCAAGTGCCATGTACTGAATCACAGCCCCAAAACGACACCACCAAAAAACACTTTGCTAATTTTCCTTCCTGCAAAACTAAGGACAAGAATTCAACAACAAAGACCTTATATGGAGTTTTAGCCCCTGAAAACTTCCAGAGACAAAACCAAGTGACCATACTCAACTTGTACCACAGTTAAAGGAGTGCCGACCCTCCAAGATGAAAAAAAATCAGCACAGGAACTCTGGCAATTCAAAAGCCAGAGCATCCCTTTACCACAAAGGAGTCTACTATCTCCCCAGCAATGGTTCTTAACTAGTCTGAAATGTCTGAAATGAAAGACATGGAATTCAGAATCTGTATGCCAAGGAAGCTCATGAAAATCGAGGAAAAAGTTGAAACTCAGTCCAAGGAAGCCAAGCAATCCAGTAAAACAATTCAAGAGCTGAAAGACAAACTAGCCATTTTAAGAATGATCCAAACTAAACTTCTCGAGCTGAAAAATTCACTACAAGAATTTTGTAATTCAATCAGAAGTATTAACAGCAGAAGAGTCCAAGCTCAGAAAATAATCTCAGAGTTTGAAGACTGGTTCTTCTAGTAAATTTAGACAAAAATCAGGGTGAGAGAATTAATAAAAATTAAAAAAAAAAAACCCCTCAGAAATATGGGATTATGTAAAGAGACCAAACCCATGACTCATTGGCATTCCTGAGATGGAATAAACAACTTAGAGATATTGGAGGAAATCGTCTACAAAAATTTTCCTAATTTCTCCAGAGAGGTTGAAATTAATATCCGGAAAATACAAAGAACCTCAGCCAAATACTATATAAAATGATCATTCTCAAGGCATATAGTCATCAGATTCAGCAAAGTCAATATCTAAAAAACAAAAAAGACTTAAAGGCAACTAGGGAAAAGGGGCAGGACTTACAGAGGGAACCCCATCAGTTTAACAGAAGACCTATCAGCAGAGACTTCACAAGCCAGATGAGATTGGGGGCCTATTTTCAGCATCATTAAAGAAAAGAAATTCCAACCAAGAATTTCATATCCCGACAAAGTTTCATAAATGAGATATAAAATCTTTCTTACATAATCAAAGGCTGATGGAATATGTTTCAACTAGACCAACCTTACAAGACATCCTTAAGGGAGTGCTAAACATGAAATTGAAAGAATAATACCTGCTACCCCCCCAAACTCATTTAAGCACATAGCCCACAGGAACTATAAAGTAACTACACAATCAAGTCTATATAACAACTAGATGATAATAGTATCAAAACCACACATTAGTATTAACCTTGAATGTAAATGAGCCAAACTCTTCACTTAAAGACATAGAGTGGTGAGTTGGATAAAAAGACAAGACCCAGTGATATGTTATCTTCAAGAAACTCACTTCACATGTAATGACACCCACAGGCTTAAATTTAAAGAATGGAGAAAAAAATCTACCAAGAAATGGAAAACAATAAAAAGCAAGAGTTACTACCCCTATATCAGATAAATCAGAGTCTAAGCCAATAAAAATTAAGAAGGACAATGAAGGGCATTACATAATGATAAAGGCTACAATCCAACAAGAAGCCTAAATTAACTGAAACATGTAAACACCCAACATTAAAGCATCCAGATTAATAAAACAAGTTTTTCCTGGCATACAAAAAGATTTAGAAAACCACACAACAGGCTGGGCACAGTGGCTCATGCCTGTAATCCCAGGACTTTGGGAGGCTGAGGTGGGAGGATCACAAGGTTAAGAGATGGAGACCATCCTGGTCAACATGGTGAAACCCCATCCCTCTAAAAAAACAAAACAAACAAACAAACAAACACCACACAATAATAGTGGTAGACTTTACCTCACTGACAGCATTAGACAGATTATTGAGGCAGAGAAGTAACAAATACATTTTGTACTTAAACTTGACCCTTGACCAGTTGGACCTAACAGACATCTACAGAACATTCCACCCAACCACAGAATATACATTCTTCTCATTTGCCCATGGAAAATATTCTAAGGTCAAGCATATGCTTGGTCATAAAGCAAGTCTTAATACATTCAAAAAACTCAAAATTATACCAAGTACATTCTTGGATCACAGTGCAATAAAAATAGAAATCTATCAAGATCCCTCAAAACTACAAAAATGCATGGAAATTAAACAATTTACTTCTGAATAAATCCAACTGAGTGAACATCGAATTTAAGGCAGAAATAAAAAGTCTTTGAAATTAATGAAAATGGGGACACAACTTATCAAAATCTTTGGGATGCAGCCAAAGCAGTACTACAAGGAAAGTATATAACCCTAAATGCCTTTATCAAGAAGTTAGAAATATCTCAAATTAACAATCTAACTTCACACCTAAAGGAAGTAGGACAAAGAGAACAAACAAACCCCAAAAGTAGCAGAAGAAAAGAAATAACTATAATTAAAGAAGAGCTGAATGAAATTGAGATGCAAAAATTCACACAAAAGATTAATGAAACCAAGAGTTGGTTCTTCAAAAAAATCAGATTGATAAACCCCTAGCTAGATTAACAAATAAAAAAGAGAGGATAGAAACAAGCACAATCAGAAATGACAAAAGCAGTATTACAACTGATCTCACAGAGATACAAAAGGTCCTCAGAGACTACTTTGAACAATGACATGCACACAAATTAGAATATCTGGAGGAAATGGATAAATTCCTAGAAGCACACAGTCTCCCAGAATTGAATCAGGAAGAGATTGAAACCCTAAATAGAGCAGTATAAACTTCTGGCACTGAACTGGTAATAAAGAACATATCAACCAAAAAAACTGCTGGACCAGCTAAATTCTACTAAAAATACAAAGAAGAATGATACTAATTCTACTAAAACTGTTCCAAAATATTGAGGAAAAGGGACTCCTTCCCAACTCATTCTGTGAGGTCAGTATTATCCTCACACCAGGCAGAGATCCAACAACAACAAAAATTGAAAACTTCATGCCTATATCATTGAGGAACATAGATGCAAAAGTCCTCAACAAAATAGTAGCAAACTGAATTTAGCAGCACACCAAAAAGTAATACATCATGATCAAGTAGGCTTTATTGATGGATGCAAGGTTAGTTCAACATACACAATTCAATAAATGTGATTCACCACATAAACATAATTAAAAGCAAAAGCCATATGGTTATCTCAATAGATGCAGAAAAAGCTTTTGATAAAATGCAATATTCATTCCCGATTTTTTTTAAAAAAAAAAAACAGTAACAGAAAAGGCATTGAAAGAACATACCTCAAAATAATAAGAGCCATCTATGACAAACCCACAGCCATCATCATACTGAATGGACAAAAGCTCAAATGATTCCCCTTGAGAACTGGAACAAGACAAGGATGTCCACTCTGACAATTTCTATTCTACACAGTGTTGGAAGTCCTAGCCAGAGCAATAGGGCAAGAGAAATAAATAAAGGGCATCCAACTATGAAAAGGAAAAGTCAAACTATTTCTTTTTTTCTGATGACATGATTCTATACCTAGAAAATTCTAAAGACTCAGCCAAAAGGCTGCTAAAAGTGATAAATGATTTTAGTAAGATTTCAGGGCACAAAATTGATGTACAAAAGTTCAGGCTGTGAGTGAAATCAAGAACACAATCCTACTTACAATAGTCACAAAGAAAATGAAACACCTAAGAATTCAGCTAACCAATTAGGTGAAAGATCTCAGCAAGGAGAACTACAAAACATGCTGAAAGAAATCATATACAACACAAATAAATGAGAAAATACTCTGTGCTCATGGATAGGAAAAATCAGTATTTTTTAAATGGCCATATTGCCTAAAGCAGTATGATTTAATGCTATTACAGATTTAATGCTATTCCTATTAAACTGCCAATGCCATTCTTCACAGAATTAGGAGCAAATACTCTAAAATTCATATGGAACCAAAAAGAGCCCAAAGCAATCCTAAGCAAAAAGAACAAAGCTGGCAGTATCATACTACCCAACTTCAAACTATGCTATAGGTCTACATTAACCAAAACAGCATGATACTAGTACAAAAACAGACACATATACCAATGGAACAGAATAGAAAACTCAGAAATAAAGCTGTACACCTATAATCATATGATCTTTGACAAGGCCAATGGAAACAAGCAATGGGGAAAGGACTCCCTACTCAATAAATGGTGCTGGGATAACTGGCTAGCTATAGGCGGAAGATTGACATTGGACACCTACACTGCACCATAAACAAAAATTATCTCAAAATGGATCAAAGATTTAAAAGTAAGACCTCAAACTGTAAAAATCCTAGAAAACTCAGACATGAAGTGGCAAATTTTAAAAAAAAGAAGAATTCTGGAAGACAACTTAGAAAATATTCTTTTTGACATTGGTTTCGGCAAACAATTTTTGTGGACGTCCCCAAAAGCAATTGTAACAAAATGGAAATAGACAAGTAGGACCTAATTAAAGAGCTTCTGCAAAGCAAAAGAAACTATCAACAGAATAAACAAAATAACATGGGAGAAGATATTGGCAAACTCTGCATCCAACAAAGTCCTCATATCCAGAATTTATAGGGAACTTAACAACAAGTAAAAAAATAACCGGATTAAAAATGGGTAAAGAACATGAATACTTTGCAAAAGAAGGCATACAAATGGCTAACCAACATATGAAAAAATGCTTCCTATCACTAATCATCATAGAAATGCAAATCAAAAACACAATGAGATATCATCTCACACTAGTCAGAATGGCTATTATTAAAAAGTAAAAAAAACCCAAACAAAACAAAAACAAACAGATTTTGGTGAGGCTGTGAAGAAAAGACAATGCTTATACACTATTGATGGGAATGTAAATTAGTGCAGCCACCACGGGAAGCAGTCTGGAGATTTCTCAAAGAACTTAAAATGGAACTACCATTTGACCCAGCAATCCTATTACTGGGTATATACCCAAAGAAAAATAAATCATTCTACCAAAAGGACACAATCACTCATATGTTACACTATTCACAATAGCAAAGACATGAAATCAACTTAGGTGCACATCAATGGGTAGATTGGATAAAGAAAATGTGGTACATATATACTGTGGAACACTACACTGCCGTAAAAAAGAACAAAATCATATCCTTTGCAGGAATATGGATGCCAATGGAAGTCATTATTCTAAGCAAACTAATGTAGGAACAGAAAAGCAAATAGCACACATTCTCACATCTAAGTGGGAGCTAAACATTGAGCACACATAGGCATATGCTCAATGCAACAATAGACACTGCAGACTTCTAGAGGCGGGAAGGAGGGTGGGGGGCTGGGTTGAGAAACTACCTGTTGGGTACTATGCTCACTACCTGGGTGACAGACCCCGGCATCATAAAATATACCCATGTAATAAAACTGCACATGTACTCCTTGTATCTAAAATAAAAATTGAAAATTTAAAACAAGATTACTTAATGCTTTAGGTAATGGTTGATATTAAGCAACAACAAAAACGCTGTCATTTTACTTTCCAAGGCATTTGTGTTGGTGGTTTTCTTAATCTAGTATTTTATAAAGGGTGCTAAACTATACTTGGTGTTTTTTTAAAATTTAGTCTTTTACAAAGGGTGCTAAACCATGCTAGTTAATATTTTTCTTAAATGTCAGCACATCCGCAGTAGATCTGTAACTGACTGTCAATGCAAAGAAAATAATTTTGGAAGGAAATCTTCTGATCCTTACATATGCTGATAGCTTATTTCATCCTATTATGGCAGTTTTAGAAGATTAAAAAAGAGATAGTTGACGGTCACAAAGAATAAACAACACTTCATCAGAATAGAAAATGAGGAGGGGGCCGGACATGGTGGCTTATGCCTGTAATCCCAGCAGTTTGGGAGGCTGAGGCAGGTGGATCAGGAGGTCAAGAGATCGAGCCATATTGGCCAGCATGGTGAAACCCATCTCTACTAAAAATAGAAAAATTAGCTGGGCGTGGTGGTGCACACCCATAGTCCCAGCTACTCCGGAGGTTGAGGCAAGAGAATCACTTGAACCCAGGAGGCGGAGATTGCAGTGAGCCGAGATTGCGCCAGTGCACTGCAGCCTGGTGACAAATTGACGCTTTCTCTCAGAAAAAAAAAAAAAAGAAGAAGAAAGAAAAAGAAAATGAGGGGGCAAGCCCTCTATAATTCAAAACCTTAATACTGCATATAACTTGCTATGTACATATGACTAATTGGTAGGAAAGAACTCTTGAGATCATGCCGGTCTAACTCATTTACTCTTTCTCTTTTTTGAAGGGAAACTAATAATGACCACTTGATATCATGTGGAAGAAAACTGGCCCCCTTCCTTGGGTTTCTATACCTTACAGAGGTCTCCACCCACCTGGGATGACCATACTTCTCAGCTTCAGACAACTTAATGCTAGGGGAAAATCTCAGTGGAGCCCCAATAGGCACCTGGTGCTCCTGCAAGTGGCACCTTCACTCATCACATCCTGTGGTTGCCTGCTTTGTCCTGATCAGCTGCCATTGTGACACTAGGAAGACAAGGTTCTGTGACCATGAAACAGCTTTGCATGGTGCCACTTTTGTGTTGACTGAGGAGGATGGAGAGGAGGATGGAATAAAGTGCTGAAACATGAAAAGATGCTGAAGCAATTCTCTATGAGAAATACATTTTCAAGTTATTAGAGATTCCAGCAGCTGGGCTTATTTGCATTAGCTTTTCATTTATTAAAGACCTCGGTTATAGAATAAAAAGAAATTATTTTACATACCACAAAATAGCATATGTGCATTCTAACTGCAAATATGTTTGACATTGACAGATATTTTAATCTCCTCTTGCAAATAAGATTGTCCCAGTAACCATTGAAGGTATATTAATGGGAAGCAAGGTGTAATGGATTCCCCCCATCCCCTTCTCCAGTCAGCATCCATCTCCTTCTTACAAACTAACACGGAAAGGTCATCTTAAGCAGTGCCTTATTGCTAATAATTTTCTTTCATTAAGTTACCAGGGAGATGCTGAAACTGCTTTTTGTTTCTTCTTTAGTATGTAGAAAACAAATCAATGTCAGAATACTTTTTGTTGCTACGACAGACTCAGGAGATGTGAAACATCCTTCTCAATTTCCACATATGAAATTAGAAAGAAAATATAACAACAAAACAAACCCTGAAACATATACTTGAACTCGAAAGAAAGGTGGATCATTGGGTATATAAATGAAGAGGAAATTAAAAATCAGGGCAAGGCTGAGGTGGAAGAATCGCTTGAACCCAGGAGGTGGAGGTTGCAGTGAGCTGAGATTGCGCCACTGCACTCCCGCCTGGTGACAGAGAAAGACTCCGTCTTAAAAAATATATATATCAGGGTAATGAATAACATGGGTTGTAAGGGCCTGACAAGGGAATAAGGATTAGAAGTGGGCCCTATGTCTGCAGGAAAACAACCTGAAGAAACACATGACTTGAACAAGAGTCAGGTAAAGCAATAAGTGGAAGAGTTTGCATAAATGTTGTAGGCACAAAAATAGCTGATAGATCATAAGGGCGAAAACTAGGCAATGTATAAAAGAACAGCTAAGTCTGAAAACGAACTAAAGAGGAAATTTTAAGAATAGTAAAATTTACAGAAACTGAAGTTTTGACCATGTGACTAAAAGATTAATCAGAAGAAATCAATGAATAATAATTACTGAATTGGAAGATTAAAGAGGAAAAACACACAGAGATAAATCAGAGATGAAAAATATGAAAAAGCCATAGAGAATAAAATAAAAGAATTCCAATGATAAATGCTGATAAAATTCCAGGAAAAAAAGAGAATTGGGTAAGGGGAGGTGCCAACAGAGATAATGGCTCAGGCTATCCCAGAATTGAAGATGGGTCTCAGGTTGAAGGAATATATCAAGACCTAATGGGAAAGCAAAAATAAATTATACCTAGAAAAACCAAAGCAAAATTGCCAAATATCAAATAAAAAGTAAAATAAAAACTTAGTTTAAACCAGACAGAAAAAACAGAAAACGTATACAGGCATGACAGTAAGACTGGCAGCTGATTTCTCAGCAGCTACAGTGAAACAGTGAAACAGTAGTTTCTGTATTCTGAAGCAAAATCACTGTCAACCTATAGTTCTATGCAGCTAAACTGAGAGTTAAGGTAAAATTGAGATTTTTTGGTCATATGAAGACTCAGAGGATATGTTTCAGAGGCATAAGTGGCATTAATTTAGGTGTTAGCCTCTTGTTGGCTAACACTTAAATTAATGTTAGCTAATGTTAACCCATTAGTGTTAGCTAATGTCTTTGTTTGCAAGTTTTAATATTGGGAGATAGATGCTGAATAACAAAGGAGTGGATGGAGATGTATTTGGAGGACTGGGGCTGACCATCTATTTCTCTCTCCTTCCCTTGTAACTTCCTGAATGAGAACCATACAGGAGCATAAAACCGCGGTTCCCAGACTCCTTGCAGTGAGATTCCAGTGTGATTCAGAAATAATCAGATGTGCTCATGCAGGATCAGGCTATGCTGGTTTTGCTCCTTTTGGCAAGCCCAGTGGTAGAACATTTTTCCTCTTTCTGGAATTTTGGCAGAGGCCCCAGGGACCATGTGCTACTTTTTCCGTGCATATTGAAAGGAAGGGTGGAGAGCATCTGTTTTTTTTTTTTTTTTTTTTTTAATGTAGATTGGAACAATTTGGCTTAGATCTGAGACAGTGATAGCCGAATTACAGTTGTTTTCTGTTTATGGTAGTTCCTTGTGTATGGGTCTTTCCTTATTGTAGTGACAAATCATAGCTGTGAAAGGGTGGTTCCGAGACAAGTGACTTCCTGATTATAGAAGAGGTAGCCACTTTTCATAACCCAGTTCTGAGTGTGGCAATAAAATATGCTGCAGAGCCTTGCCCAGGTTCCTTTCATTTAGCAGCACGCCCATGCCCCAGGGGCTATCAGTGTTGGCTACTAACAGTTCCTAATGGCTCTTCCTCTGAAGAAGTGCCCTGAAATGTTCGTATCCAGGTCACTTGGAAAGTTATGCACCATCCTCCAGGGACAGCCTTCAGCCAATATCTGAATGACAAGAGGGTATAAAAAGCCAGTCTCCTTATCTCCAGCTTAACCAACTCTATGGGGTGACTTGTGCTTAGAGCTCTCTTGCAAGATCAGGCTGAAAACAGCCTCCGGCTGAAACTGTATTTTTGTTTCCCTCCCCTGAGCTGCTTTCTTTCCTCGCCTTCTCCTGAGACTGCTCCCTGAATAAATTTTGAACAAGAATCCTTTTCTCAGGCTCTGCTTCCAGGATAGCGGTGCCAGGAGTTGGCCTATGAAACAGATCATAAGGGTAGGATTTGACTACTCTCAAATGGATTATAAAAAGGATCCAGTTACTGGTGGTGGGTAGAATATTAATAGTGGCTAGCATGTTGGACTAGTAAGACGGCTAAGACTTTCCCCTGTGGTGAGCTGGGATGGGATATAGATGAGAGAAGATACAGTAGATAGTGTAATTTCTTGAACATTTGAGAAGATTGGAAAAATAGTAACTGTAAGAACTTTGGAGATGGATGTCTGCTGCTAATTGCAAATGATTTGTTAAACAGAGAAAATGACAGGCTTACATATATTAACAACTTAAAGTTTAGAGTGACATTCAAAGGACCTTTTGACAGTATTTCAGGAAACTCTTATCTTCCACAGCCAGGAGGCCAGTAGAGCTGATGATTTAGGCCCAGGACTTAATTGCAGAAGTGGAAGAGCTTTCAAGGAGGGCTGATTTTTCAGTCTTGGTAAGTCTCCCATGCCAAAGTGAGGACTCTGCTGGGGAGGAATGGAACCCTGAAACGTGAGACTTGAGGTGATGCATTTGAGAACCTTGAATGCAGCTTCCCTTCAGTCTTTTGCAGCGTGGTTCATACTCTCACGTTCCAGCATAGAATTCTCAAAAACAATGCTTGTTAAAAAGCAATCGACCCTCATACTCACCACTGACCAGCAAAACCACAGCAAGTCAAATCTCCGATGAGGGATGTGATGGGCCTGATCAAAAAAGGAGATATTGTAGGACAAAGGAGCTGCAGAATGTGGTTACCTTGTACTGGATGAGACTGTTTTGAGGACTCCTGCTAAACAAAGGGAAGTTTGTTAATACATAGCTTTCTCTGTGACACACTTTTTAACACTCAGCATGAGCAGTGGTAATACTGCCTAGAAGAAGCCTGGAAGGTATGACCTGCATTAAAAGAAGAGGCAAAGAGCTGCTGTGGCCAATTGAGAAGGAAAGGCTAGGTTCAGAGAAGTGGGAATGCTAGTATTTTCCTCAGGAAGACCTAGAGGGCATTCTGCTCACCAAGTCAGTAAGAATCACTCTGACGTGGGACATGAGGATGGTCGGTAACATCAGTAATGGCTGTTTTCTCGGTTCAAGAGAATAGTTGGAGCTGTTAGAGAACTAGGCTCCTGACTCGCAATGCAAATGGTAGAATTCTAAAATAGCAGAGGGTAGGCACTAAACCATCAGATGCAATGAGGAGTGCCTGAAATATATTTTAGTATCTCTTGATAATTACTGAGACAGTAGGAAGGGAAAATCACAAGTCACACTTGTCTATTAACACGCAAAAATATTAAACAGAAATATTTACATTGAATCTAGCAATATATAAAAATCAAAGTGTATATGTATGTGGACATATATATATATGCACAACAAATTGAGCTTATTCCCCAAGAAGGTGTTTAACACTAGAAAACTAATGTAATTTGCCACACTAAATGAATACAAAAGTAAAATCATGTCATTATTCCTCATACAGAAAAAGAATTTATAAAATACAAAAGATATGTAAGATTAAAAAGGAAAAGCAAAACCTCAAACAAAAATCAAGAACAAAGTGAAATTCCTTAATCTGTTAAAGGCAAACATCATAAATAATGGTGACATGTACAAAGCATTCCTTTCAACAGCAGGAAAAAGACAACGCTACCTGCTAATATCACTTTGTTTAACATTATGCTGGAATTTTTATTCAGTACAATTAAAAAAACAGGGATTAAAAATAAAAATAAAAAACGTTATTTACTGATGGTATGTCGGTGTAGTTAGAAAATCCAGAAGATTTGTGGCTATATTTTAGAAATGATGAGTTGATCAATTTTCTTGAATGCAAAATAAATGTACCGAAAGCAATTGCATATTTATATAGCAGAAACAAACAGGTGATAAAGGTAAAAGATATGGCTCAATACAAACATAGAAAGAGAGTACAAGCAAACATAGGGAGGTCTGAAAACTTCCATACACAGCCCCAGGGTCCTTTCTGAGTTGCACAGCACATGTCAGCTTCAGATAATGGGCTACCAAGATATGTGCAGGCTAGCCTCGTTTTAGGGGAGCCCAGGAAAAAAAATGTAGAGAGGTCTCTCATATACTCCCAGACACACAGCTAAAGCCAGGCTGTGTAATTGGTCAAACTAAGTGCAAACCAGTAATTTATACATTTTTAAACTAAGCAAGCTAGTACAGAGTCTTTTCAAAAAAGTTTCAGATTTTAAAGAGCATAATGTAAATTGTTAACTAGTATATCTAATCCTACTTTGGCCAACGGCCATCCCAGACTTACATGCATATCTGCCCTATAGGCAAGCATAGTATTCTCCTTGTCCAGCTGCAGGATAACCCTATTTTCACCAAGTGTTACATGTATTTTATATGAAAACATCTGAAACAAAAGTTACACAACATTAACCTTTGTCAATTCTGCATGGTGGATACAGAAATATTTATTATATTACTCTTTAAGCTTGCCTGTAGAGTGTGTGTGTGTGTGTGTGTGTGTGTGTATGTGTGTTAGAGTTTTACACTTGTCATCCAGGCTGGAGTACAGTGGTGCGACGCTGGCTCATTGTAACCTCTGCCCACCACTTTCAAGTGATTCTCCTGCCTCAGCCTCCTGAGTAGCTGGAATTACAGGTGCCCGCCACCATGCCTGGCTATCTTTTTGTCTTTTTAGTAGAGATGGGGTTTCACCATGTTGGGCAGGCTGGTCTCAAACTCCTGACCTCAGGTGATGTGCCCACCTCAGCCTCTCAAAGTGCTGGGATTACAGATGTGAGCCACTGTGCCCAATCGCTTGCCTGTATTTAAAAAAAACTTTCCAAAGTAAAGAATTAAATGATCGGAAGACTTTTGTTGTGGTTGTTATTTATATGTGTGAAAGTTTCTCTCTCTCTCTCTCTCTCTGTCTCTCTCTCTCTCTCTATATATATATATATATAAATATATATATATAAATTATATAAGGAACAAATAATACATTTGTAATTTAAAAATTATTTTGAATATAATAAAATATAATCACCTGCATAAATAATAAACTTGGTTCATTTTTGACCTTTAAATTATAGGCCAGGTACAATTAAGCTGTTGGGTTTTTAGATTCCCCAACTTATGCTTATTCCTTTTAATACAGAACTATATATTTTCAGCATATGATGCCTGAACAGGAGTCATGGTTACCATCAAGAGTTTAATTATATGATGAAAATACGTGGACACATAGAGAGGAACAACATACACTGGAGTTTTTCAGAGGGTGGAGCCTGGGAGGAGGGAGAGGATCAGGAAAAACAACTAACGGGTACTGGGCTTAATACCTGGGTGAGGACATGATCTGCACAACAAAGCCCTGTGACACAGTTCACCTGTGCAACTAACCTGCACTTGTACCCCTGAACTTAAAAGAAGTTTAAAAAAAAAGAGTTTCATTATAATTTAGACTAGTCAATTTACTGGAAAAGTAAAAATATGGTAAGCATGCTGAGATGGTCAAGTTTCCATTTTCTAGTTATATTTAACTTGCTTCCAGAGAAACTAAAATTTTACTCAAAAAATTGTATTTTTATGATCTTAGGAAATCACAGTGGTTATTAATTGCTTTGTTTATTCTAATCCATTGTATTACAAAAATGTAACTGCATAGTATTTAGCTTAGATATTTGACTTTATTTACAGCCGTGTGTCACAGAGGGACACTTTGGTCAATGACAGACTGCCTATATGACTAGGGACCTGTAAGATTATATTATTGTATTTTTACTTTATCTTTTCTACATTTAGTTACACAAATACTTACCATTGTGTTACAATTGCCTACAGTATTCAGTACGGTAACATGATGTACAGGCTTATAGCCTAGGACCAATAGGCTATATACCGTTCGTGAAAGTACAACCTATGATATTTGTATAATGACAAAATCAGCTAACCATGCATTTTTAAGAATGTATCCCTGTCATTAAGCAATGAACGCTGTGTATCTTAAAAGAAAGAAATTACTTAATTCTTACCAAAATTTTATGGATAGTCTCGAACTTAAGACATCACCTTGGTTTGTCCAAATCTAACTTTTCAAATATATTGAGTTTCCTATTTTTGAAAAAAAAAAAATCAAGGAAGTGGTTTTGAAAGAAATGTTTTACTAAAGCATCAAATCTCCAGTCCCTTCATGGCATCCTCCTAAGAGCATATCAAAAAATGACCTTTCATAATATTAGGAAAATTTTGTTCTTGGACTAATTTCAGGAGAACTTGTATCTTTCTTAGGAAATTAAGGTTATATTTAGGGCACTTGCTACATTAATGTACTACTTTTTTTTTAAGGTAATGAAATGAACAAGTGGAGTGAAATAAGTTGAACTGGTACATCAGTATCAGGGAAGCAGGGAGAACACGGCTTGGGCTCAGGTCATCACTTAGTTCCCCAAGATGCACAGCAGAATAGGGTTGCTGTATTCCATGACAGCTAGCATAGCGCCTTTTGTGCAGTGGGTAGTCAACAATGGTTTTTCCTATCTAATACGGAGAAATGTTCAGGAATGACATTGGTCTTAATCAAATCAATGTGTTTGATCTTTTATGGTTGGGACTTACTTCATTTTATGCCAAGAATATAGTAACATGCTAAAAATACAAAATTATTATTATTTGAGTTACCTAGTTTGATCTGTGTATTTTAATCAGTTTTCAAAGCCAGTGCCTTTCTCTGTGTGGACAAGATTTCAGAGTACATTATGCACAAAGTTCCTTCTAAAAGCTGAATATAATTTTAGACCTTAAAGATTGCAACATATGGAAATAAATTAGGTATCTTCAATGATTTACTTAGGTTTCACTTGTGAAACCTAAGTACATTCACATCTAAATTGGTACAGTGTTTTGACGTCTTTATCCTTCTTGATTGAATCAAGTCTATTTTCTACTAAGCCCGAAAAAAACCTGGGGGGAACGAAAGTAGCAAGTTTGTACAATGACTTTAATAGATCTTAGTAGTTACAATGTGCTTTATCATTTAATGTTTATTTTAAAATGTAATAATAGAAAGCTTGGTTATGTGATAGAATATGGGAAACTTTAGCAAAATGTTTACTATTACTTCACAGTAAATAGTGTACTGAAAATCAGTAAGAGTCCTCCATGCCTGCAAATCACACTACCGCCACCAACATCACTGCCAAAATGATAAAACACAACACTTACCTCTTGTGCTTCCATCCTGTCAGTGGAAAATAAAAGCGAGATATTCTTTGTATTACCTTTTTTGTGTTTCTCTTCCTTGAAATTACCAGGTGCTTTGTCTTTGTAAATTGTGTTCCATGAATTTTCAGAATCTCTGGGAAAAGACCAGAATTTTTCCTTTTTTTTTTTATTCCATGTACAATTCTCTTTCTTTAAATTAGTTTTGTTATTGTTGTTATTGTTTTGTTTTTTGAGATGGAGTTTTACTCTTGTTGAACAGGCTGGAGCATGCGGTGTGACTTCGGCTCACTGCAACCTCCTCCTCCCCAGTTCAAGCAATTCCCCTGCCTCACTCTCCTGAGGCTTGAACCCCTGACCTTATGATCCACCCGCCTTGGCCTCCCAAAGTGCAGGGATTATAGGCATGAGCCACTGCGTCTGACTTCTTTCTTTAAATTCTATTGTAGATTAAAAGCAAAATGTATGAACTTCCCTTAAAAAAAAAAAAAAAATAGGTTACGCTATTCCTAAAGGAAGACCTTAAGAATGTTTCAATTTTATGAAACTTCTGATATTCAAATTTTTTTTTTTTTTTTTTTTTTTTAAGACGGAGTTTCACTCATGTTACCCAGGCTGGAGTGCAATGGCACGATCTCGGCTCACCGCAACCTCTGCCTCCTGGGTTCAGGCAATTCTCTTGCCTCAGCCTCCTGAGTAGCTGGGATTACAGGCACACACCACTATGCCCAGCTAATTTTTTGTATTTTTAGTAGAGACGGGGTTTCACCATGTTGACCAGGATGGTCTCAATCTCTTTACCTCGTGATCCACCCGCCTCGGCCTCCCAAAGTGCTGAGATTACAGGCTTGAGCCACCGCGCCCGGCTTTTTTTTTTTTTTAAGACGGGGTTTCACCATGTTGGTCAGGCTGGTCTTGAACTCCCGACCTCAAATGATCCGCCTGCCTTGGCCTCCAAAGTGCTTGGATTACAGGCGTGAGCCACCATGCCCAGCCCAAACTTTTAAACATGTTTAATTTTCAGAATATCTACCAGCTATGAAAGGTATAGTATGATAGGGACTGGAATACATTCACTCCATTGGTTTTGCCATAAAAAGTGGAAACCAATTAAGCATAAACTTTCCAATTGTTTATGTTTATTATAGGATAATTCAACGTAAGACCTTATCCCACATAAAATTATTCAATGTACTTAAACTAAACATTTTGATTGACACACATCACACACACATGCAAGGGATAAAAGGCCACCCCGTACCCTAACAAATAGGTGTGTGCCTGTGCAATTGTCTGTTTGTCGTCTCATAGGCCTGAGTATTTCTTTTCTCACTAGCAGCTTTGATATGTTAAGCTAATTTGGTCATTCAGAGTCATGACATTATTTTAATAGACATTGGTAACCTCTAGCAGTTAATGGCCACTGTAGGCCACAGTTGCCACTAACCTTGCTTACAGGTGAGATAGAACAACACCTGTTATCTCAGGCTTATATATTTCACATATATAAACATTTATTACCAAACAGGCAAAAGTTGTCACAGAACTTTAAATCTCATTGAAGTCCCAACTTACTTTTAGTCTAGGCATTCTGTCAAATACTATAAATGAAAAGTTCATTTAAGATAGTTGCTACAATATGTCAGTAGCATCATTCAGTCAAACTTCAAGTCAGAGCAGGCAACATAGTCTTTTGAAAATGGCTACGAAAAAGACTTAAAACAATCTTTAGGTCTAAAAAAATGACTCTAAAGGATATTGACTATTAGCCTACCTCAATACTTCTCTTTTCTTCTTATAATAAAGGTGCATGTGTGACATTTCTAATTGACTCACATCTTAAACACCACTTACTTTAACAATGGATAAAAAAGTCTTACATTCCTATGTTAAATAACAAACTCCTTAATACTTTAGAAAAAAGAAGGCTTAAACACTCATAGTTGTCAGATCTGGAGTATGAGCTTCTAACTAGAGGTTTTCAAATGCTAACTACTCTGAATCTAAATGAAAATTTACTGCCCACATATTTATATCACATTTTCTATGCTTAGATATTTTAGAGTTTCATACAATAAAGTCACTTATAAAAGATTATTATGAATGATAACTACCAAAATCAGAAATCATTTTATATTTTAGTAAGGAAGGCAAAAAGTAAGCTTATGATATATTGTACTTGCAGTTAATATTATATTAATACAGATTAGAAATGCATGTGTTCACATAAACCAAAATGTCGTTTCCTTAACTCTGATGCAGCAATTATTTTGAATTCCAGATACATTCCAAGTTATGTCGAATAAAATTCACTTTTTATTGTGAGAATGATCACCAGGCCGCAGTCGTTGTGATCTTATGATTTCATCTGGTGATTCTAAACTTGGAGTTATAGGGAAGATGAAAACAATTGATATAAAGTGATTACAACAATTAAACTAATTAACATATCCATCATCTCACATAGTTATCTGTGTACATGAGGTAAGAACATTTAAGATCTATGCTCTTAGCAAATTTTGAGAGTATGCAATAAAATTTTATTAACTATAGTCACCCATGCTGTATATTAGATTTCTAGAACTTATTTACACTGATGCTATAAGATTAGAATACTGTATTTTTCTGGTATCTTTTCTAAGTTTTGACATGTTGAGATACACAAATATTTCCCACTGGATGACAATAGTCTACAGTATTCAGTACAGTGACATGCTGTGCAGGTTTATAGCTTAGGAGCAGCAAGCTATACCATGCAGCCTAGGTGTGTAGTAGGCCATACCATCTTGAAGAGGGAGACCCAGGCATCTCAGATCAACTTCCTTTTTTTTCATTCCTAAGACTGTAAACTTCCCCTTTTCACTCCTGAGAAGGTAAACTGAAATCCTTTTCATATGTAATTCCTGAGACTGTAAACAGAGACCCTTTTCATAGGTTAAGCTATAAACCTAAGATCCTTCCACGTGTAACATCTAAAGTATAAGCCCATATAAAGAAGGAACCTTCCTTTGTTAGGCGAGCTTGGATATTAGTCAAATATGCCACCTGGCTGCCAGCTGAATAAATTCCTTCCTCCAATATTCAGTGTCCGAGAGATCTGTTTCCCACGGCCACTCCCGCTACAATCTGGGTAGTGTAAATACACTCTGATGTTCACACAGTGACAAAATCACCTACCATGTATTTCTCAGAAAGTATTTATACACTGCTTTTTTTTATCTTGGCTTGTGATTAATACTGCAATGAACATGAAAATGCAGCTGTCTTTGAAATACTAATTTCTTTTCCTTTGGATATATGTTCAGAAATGGGGTTGCTGAATCATATGGTAATTGCATTTTTAATTTTTTGAGGAACCTCCATACTGTTTTCCATAATGGCTGTACCACTTAACATTCTCACCAGCAGTGTACAAGAGTTGCCTCTCCTCCACATATCTGACTCTTTAGCAATTTGAAATAATTACTCCTGTTCATGCCTGTCTGTCTCATCTCCAGGTGAATAGACCTGGTCACTGCCTTTCACCAACACTTGTTATCTCTTGTCCAAATGACAGCCAATCTAACAAGTGTGAGATGACATGTCATTGTGGTTTTGATTTGCATTTCCTTGATGATTAGTGAAATTGAGCATTTTTTAAAAGAAATACATCTGCTGGTGAGAATTCATCTATTTCTTACATTTCTATATTCTTTTGTGGTCTCCATTCCAAAATATTGTATCATTAGTTATTTTTTCCCCCTTCCTTATATCTTCTTGAATTGGAGTTTCTGGAAGACAGGGCTTAAATGTTATTTGTATTTTTTCCTCACTCAGAGCTCAAGAATGGACTTTGCCCACTAAACATGTTCAACAAAGAACTGATAAGTTATATTGATAGAGCGCAGAGGTATATGTCAAAGAAAGGATTGGTTCTTTCTGAGTGTGTGAAAGTGTGTGGTACCGTTCTGCCTTCACAGATTCATGCCACTTGGCCATTTCTTTCTGACAAATCTCATTTTAAACCCAAAGTGAAGAGTAGTTACCTGTCACATGATAAATTTCAACAAATAACTGTTGAATATTTTGAAAAACTTTGAAACAGTCATGTGTCACTTAATAAGGATGATACTTTCTGAGAAATGCATTGTTCGGTGATTTTTATCATTGTGTCAATATCATAGAGTGTATTTACACAAACCCAGATGTACTACACACCTAGGGTACCTGGTATAGCCTATTGTTCGTAAGCTATAAACCTGCACAGCATCTTACTGTACTGAATACTGTAGGTAATTGTCACACAATGGGAAGTATTTGTATATCTAAACATGTCAAAACATAGAAAAGGTACATTCAAAACATGGTATTCTAATCTTATGGGAGTAGTGTTGTATATGTGGTCCATCATTAACTAAAACTTCATTATGTGGCATTTAACTGAATTTATTATTTTTCATCTTTTACCCAATATTTGGAACTACTTAAAAATATATTTCCTCTTGTATTTCAAATATACCTATAAGATATAGAAATCCTGAATAAAAGAATAGGTTTAAGAATAAAACATAGTTAATAAATAAAAATACTCTTTAGGAGGCTGTATTGGTCTGAAGTAGTGGAATTTTGGGCAAGTAAAATTTTGATATACTGTTAAATTTGCAAAAAAAAAGGAAAGTACACAGAATCTGTATGCTCTTTACTCAAATGCCTCAGTTATTAATATTATGTCATATTTACATGCATACTCTTAGTAATATATAATGTTGTTTTGTTTTTGAGATGGACTCGCTCTTGTTGCCCAGGCTGGAGTGCAACCTCTCCCTCCTGGGTTCAAGTAATTCTCCTGCCTCAGCCTCACAAGTAGCTGGGATTACAGGCACCTGCCACCAAGCCTGGCTAATTTTTTTGTATTTTTAGTAGAGATGGGGTTTCACCGTTTTGGCCAGATTGGTTTCAAACTCCTGACAACAAATGATCTGCATGCCCCAGCCTCCCAAAGTGCTGGGATTACAGACTTGAGCCACTGCACCTGGCCAGTAATATACAATATTCTGTTCTCATTCAACTTTCACCCATTGATGTTTCTCATCTGAATCAACTATTACTATGAAAATTGCCCAATGGCAATTTGTTAATTTTGGTAATTCTAATTTTGTCATTCTTTCTGTATTTATTAGTAGGGCTCTAAGATAAAGCATTCTTTATTATTTATATCAGTATGGATGCATAGATTTTTATTTGATTTGATAAGTTCTGATTCTTTATGTTACAAACGCATGCTTTGAATGAAGAGACTACCCAAACAGGCTTTGTGTGAGTAACATGGCTGTTTATTCTCATGGGTGCAGGTGGGCTAAGACCAAAAAGGGCATTAATGGAGGACGGTGGGATAGGAGTTGGTTTTGTAGGTTGGGGCAAATCTTTGGGGGAGCAGGCAGGGATGTTGCGGAGTAAGATCAGTGGTGGGGGTAGGGGCAAGGAGTATACATTACCATAAGTTCAGTTACAATGGTGGGTGGGTTAGGAGTAGTTAAGATGGCAGGGTGGGGTATTCACATTATCATAACAACAGTTAAGATGGCAGGGTGGGGTGAGGGGAAGCTTATGGGGGGGGAGTTCTGCTGGGCGATCAGGGATAATGGCGAATGCAGGCAGGGTGGGGGTGGTGATCAGCCAAGGCGAGCAGGACTTTAGACTTTCTGGATTCAGGCTTGCACCTGGAGGCCTGACAATTTATGTTCTTATTTAATTTGATTCTCAAAACAGCTTAGTTCGGCCAGTTAAACCCTCTCCAAACTGTCTCCTGGGTCCTTTTCACAGGTCCCCATTATTCCGGAGAATTTCTTTATTTCTTGGCACAGGTTGGCCTACGTTAATTTTGTATTTTTCCTGCCCCAACTCTGGATGGGCCATTTCTTTAAAACTACCTGGTTCTTTTTTAGTAGATAGTCATATTTTAAAAATTGTTTTGTGGTTATTAGTAATTAATCCATTCAAAAATCTTAACTTTTAGCATTACTGTACATGATTGATCTCACATTTACTCTGCTTGGACATTTCTTACTGAGAGACAACCTCTAAGAAAAACTTTTCAAATATTCTATGTAATTATTAAAATGCAAAATAATTGATAAAATAAGAATATTCTCTAATTAAAGTCTTATTATAGATTCTGATTAGCTTATAATACTCATTTTTTTGTGTGTCATGGCTCACTTATCGAGGGGGAAAGGAAAGTGGTACCTTACTTTTTTCCCAAAAAATTCAGGTCATTGTGCATTTAGAAAACAAAGTTATAGGATAGTTAAATATATAATTTTTGCTTTTAATGTCAGCTCCACTTTATTCTACATTAATAAATGCAAAACAATTTACTAACTTAATAAAAATATACCTTTTATAATGAAAATTGACAGGTAAGATTTGCTTGTTCCATTTATATTTGTTGCTCAAGCATCCATTTTCGTCTTTATATGTCTATGGGAGACTAATGCCTTGGAATATTTGAGAAGTGTAATTATGCTAATATGATTCACGGCACCTTTGACATCTGTTTAGACATAGGAAAAGTAGATTCACTTTTTAAGTGAGTATTTTTGGCAAGGGTAACATTTTCCCCAAAATATATTTTCAAATTTAGTCAGCTAACTCTTGACTTTGATAGAACAAAGAGTGACATGTGAAAATCTTCCTTTTTTTTTTTTTTTTTTTTTTTTTTTTTTTTTTTTTTTTTNTGCTGCAGGGACACTCTAAACTAACTGCAGGCCACTCGATTCTCCCTGACTTAAACCCAGCCACAGACTCTGGGACACTGATGGGCTATGAGTCCTCGTGGAGTGTCACTGTGGCTCATGATTGCATCAGCCTTCCTGCTAACACAGGGCTGAACAATTTCTCCCAATAACTGAGCTTCTTTCTTAAAAGCGGGAACCTGCTAGGTCTGTTAATGGGACACTTCTCTTGTCCCTGGAGCTGTATATCTTCTTTAATTCTTCTATCACTAACACACATTTCAATAAACTTAAGACTAGTGCATGTTTTTAAATTATTTTGGCAGATTACAGCATAAAAACTATAATAACTATGAACTGCAGGGCCAGTATAAAAGCTTCATGATATGGATATATGTGAAAGAAAATTCATCAATAATGGTGTATTTTGGTGAGGGGCTCACAAGTATAGTGTAGTCCAATTTGCTCACATTATATATTTACAAATAAAGTGGAGAGGTGGCTTTATTTACATAACTTACCCACTGTTAATTTATTTTAAATGAGTTCTAAAGTAATCCCCAAATTCAAAATCAATATATGACTTTGCTTCCACTGAAGCTGGTTGTTCTACTGTGTAACATTTCACCTTCCAATTCCACCTTTTCTTCTCTTTCAAATGGAAGAACAGAGGATAATGGAATGCTCTTCCAAACAGAAGAGAGGAACAATGGAAGAACATTCCATTATTCTCTGTTCACGTCTCTTCTGATCAATAGCTAATTAATTGCAACGACATTCTTAATAATCTTGCTTGCCAATAATGCCAGTCATTTTTTGGATTTTGGAACACTAATTAAAGAAAAATGCTACCTGAATCATTTAAACTTTCTAGAACCTAAGAAGTATTGTGGGAGTTGAGAGTTACCTTAAGCTTTGCTTTCACACTCCTTGCTAGATTATGATTGAAGTAATAATTTATAGGTTATTTAAAAACTTTAATTTAGCGTAACTCAAATTTAATATATAAAAACTCTGAAGACAATGCACCCACCTTTAAAAATAACTGAACTGAGCACAGTATTCAGGTAGCTATAGAACCTATCTTTTTAAAATGTTGAGGGAAATTCAAATAAGTCACATACATTCTGTTTTTTTTAAATGCCTCTTTTTGTCTAAATAACTTAGGTCATACAAAATAAAAATATTTAGAAATAAAGCAATTAATGGAAATGTTTGAAAAGGGAAAATATAGGAATTACACAGACTGTTATTGACAAAATATTTGAAGATCCTAAGTTATTACTGAAGCAATACAAATGACTTATAATGAACTTGGTCTTAGAATAATGAAAAGGAGTAACATATTTTTCTAGTATCCAGGAATTCAACCTGATTTAAAAGGGTATTTTAAATTACATTAAAGTTTAAGATGTAGGATTTCTTTTAGTCTTATTCTTCCCTCTAATTACTAAGAAAGTACACATCTCTAATTTCTGGCCAGGGGACAATTGCTTGTCTTCCAACTTTGCCCCAGCCTCATCCCATACAGCTGCCTAATTATTGCCAAATCTAATTTTTGTGAAGCGCTCCCAGACTGACTATTGACAGTTCCACTGGCCTGTCTAAATGTTGACAAACTGCTTGCTTATTGTTCAAATTACTGAGAATAAAATGAAAAGAAATACTTCTTTTCATACAACACCATCTCTTCCAACAGTTTTCAAACATTAGAACTACTTATGTATGGCATTTACATCTATCATCAGAGATGTTTTTGCAGAAAGGTAATTGCTTGGGCTGGTTATAATCATAAAATGTTAAGAAGGAACATGATTTTTCAGAATCAGACCGAAAGTCATATATTTTACCTAAGTGAGGACTATGTATTGTAATGAATTATAGATCATTAGGCCATATTTCTAGAGAAATAAAGGTATAGGAAAATATCATAAAGATGACGACTTTGCTATTTTTGGGTAATAGTCTCTTCAATGTCTAATTCTAATGAGAGCTATGTTAACCATTTTACAACAAAGCAGTGTCTAAATTAGTGTTCAGCAAGTGGGAGCTCTGAATGCTAGCAGAGGGGTGCTCTTCTCCGTGCCCAACTGCCAGGACTCAGGGAAGGAAAAGAAAAAACAAAAACGGTATGATGGACAACAATCATCAAGAGTATGTGGTCAAGGTAAGAAAAAAAGAATACACATCCTAGAGGGGTTTGTGAGAATGATTCTGAAATTGTCTCGAGGGCTATGAAGTGGCATGAATAAAATTGATTTCTTATCCTTAAATGATTTTGTACTTCTCTGACTTACAAAGATTAATGTATTTCAAATATGTGTCTGACATTGTCCAAGAGTATTTTTGCCATTGGTAAAAATACAAATGCTGAAAAAATAATGCATTAAGGTTTCAAAATTAACAAAGACTTATTAAGCATCTCTTATACCCCAGTGATAAAAAGGTGCATATGAAAGATGGTCCCTGTCCTAAAAGGCTCCCAGCCTCGGTAGCAGCTATCTTCAAACACAATTCATCTATGAGCTAAGTACCACAATGGTGAAAAGAACCAGGCATTATTGGATAGATAATGAATCCTTTTTCTAGTGCCTGGAGAAAGTTTCTTCAGAAAAAAAAGACTTCTATTTAAAGTAGTCCTTAAAGACTGAACTGAGTTATGCCCGATAGAAAGGGAATTCCATGCTAAAGGAGCAGCAAACGGAATCATCTATTTGTGCTGAAATATTGCATTTCTTTCCCTTTCATATGTTTTAAATCAGGAGTTCCAAATTTAAATGCCCACAAAATCTACCAGCTAAAATAATCAGGGACACATTCCAATCATCTCAAAATTTAATTTAATTATAGTTTGAAAAAAATGACGTGTCCCTATCATAAATGGGAAACCATTGTTAGCAATTATAAATGAAAAGCAACAGTAAAAATAAACACAATGAAAATAAAAATAATTTAAGTAAATTTTTATATTTAAACAAAACAATAACAGTATACTAAATTTAATCAATGTATAAAATGCATTCTAGAATGAGAATAATGATATTTTATATGAGCTGTCACTAATAAAAGTATGTGTAACTGAATGACTTAATTTCAGAGGAAAATTAAATTCAATTCAAGATAATTTCAGTTTTAATAAATATTAACTAGCATGGAATATCTCAAATCACATTAATTTCAAATCAAAATTCTTCAATAATTTTTATTCAACAGATTTTTGAGAGCCTTGCTGAAGTGTGGTCCATAATGTACTGTTCTGTAATTATCAATTTATTTGGTAATGTTCTTAAAGTGTTCTTTTTCTAACTGCTACCTTCAAGTTAAGAAAAAAAAATATGATAAAGATTTTATATTGTCTTCCTAGTGTTTCTTCATAACATTCAAAATGTTTTCAGACAGTTCCCCAAGTTGTTCATGAGGAGGCCGTTCACAACAGAAGGAGCCCAACATCCCATCATCAGGATAAGTGTGTATGTTTCCAATGTTATCATCACATGCACTTGGTACTGTTCATAGGATGAGTTGATGCACTTTGCATTTTGGTTGGTCTCTAAAATACCAAGCCAGTGTTAACCAAGCTTATGATCTTTGAAGTTGAATGTTCATCCAGAAAAATCTTGAATATCCTGATACCTCTGAGAAGTCAAGACATTTTGCGGAAAAAGCTAGGATGGAATAATAACTGCCTATGGACACTGTCCATATTTATCAGAAGTAAAAGAAAAATTTAGAATGTATTGCCCCATACCTAAACATGATTGACAGTTTTAATATTGTAAATAATCTAAATATTTTTCTTGAGTTGTCAAGGCTATTTTGCGTGGTAAAGGCTTCCTCTATAGACCCAACCCAGTAGCTCTGGCTTCCAGTGCAAAAACTTGTATATGTGGATCAAGTCCTTTGAAGAACCGTCATGGTTTTAGTGCCTATTATCTGTGTGCTATTCTACTTTCAAATAGTCAAGATGGAAAGTTTAACAACCAAACATTTCACATGTTCACATACTATGAATAAAGGGTATTATCACAATATACATTACTATTTTGATATCTGTATCTGCATCTACACCATTATCTAGGATATCTAGAGTACCTTTTTAATAGCTATATTCTCAGTATGCATTTCTAGGCAAAGGCAGGTTATTACTTCTTAAAGCAATAACCGCATCAGTTCCTCTTTGCAGTTCTTTCCCTTTCTCATTACATTGCCATAGATGGACAGGCCTGTTTGGGCAAAGGGGCTTTTTTCACCATGGGAATGGAACCTCAACACTGAAATCCTGAAGGCTACATGCGAGCAACAGCTCCCCCTCCCCTCCAGAAAGGCAAAGAGAAACTATCTCCCTAATGTAAACAAATGCCTTTTTGGGAAGAGAAAGGGGAGGTGTTTAATTTCTTGCCCATTGGAATCTAAAGAAATGCTTGGGAGTTGGAAAGGGAGATAAAATAAGCATTTCAGCGTTTGTAATCCAGAGTTTTATACTGATATGTAATCAAATAAAAATTTTGCATTTTTTCCTTTCAGAGAATCATAGAATGTTAAATTTCTGTAGGTCTTTAGAAATTACCTTTGCTTTCAAATAGCTTCAAGCATTGCCCAGGTGGGAAGAACACATTTGGGATTGGAAGCAAGGTCCAACAGACAGGATTCTAGGCCTTTTACACTGCACTTGAACTTAATGCAGCCGTATTTTTATCTGCCGAAAAAAACTGAAAGCCACACATCTACTCCCCAACCACAGGTACCAGTCCATGGCTGTTAGGAACCGGGTTGCACAGCAGGAGGTGAGTAGTCAGTGATCCAGTGAAGCTTCACCTGTATTTATACCACTCCTTATTGCTCACATTCCCATTTGCGCTCAGCCTCCTGTCAGAGCAGAGGTGGCATAGGTTCTCATAGGAGTGCAAACCCTACCGTGAACTGCGCATGCGAGGGATCTGTGTTGTGTGCTTCTTATGAGAATCTAATGCTTGCTGATCATTCATGTCTCCTGTCACCCCCAGATGGGACTGTGTAGTTGCGGGAAAACAAGCTCAGGACTCCCATTGATTCTACATTATGGTGAGTTGTATAATTATTACATTATATATTACAATGTAATCATAATCGAAAGAAACAAAGTACACAATAAATATAATGCACTTGAATCATCACCAAACCATCCCTGCCACATCTCCAGATTGTAGAAAAATTGTCTTCTACAAAACTAATCCTCAGTGCCGAAAAGATTGGGGACCATTGCTCTAGATGAGAAATCAGCCTAAAACCTCTGTGGCAGTTGGAACTAATGTGGTACAAAGGGTCATACTGTCTATTCACTGTGGCTTTCCCCATCATTTATACAAGCCATTTTCATGTCTGAAAGCCAGCTTCCTCCTTTAAAAGTTAGTGCTTGCTGAACATAACTTACAGGACTGCTGTGAGGATTAAATAACATAAGGTAGATGAGTGCTTTCTGTAAAACACACACACACACACACACAACAACAACAAAAAAAAAAACACTGCATTAATATTGCAGGGTATGATTAATAGCAAAAGTCTGAAGGTTGAAACTCAGGTCTGTTTTTGCTATACCTTTTTCTCTTCACTTCTCTTTCGATTTCTCATGTAGCAGGCTTTGTGACTTTAGATTTTACTCTTCTAAAAATGCCCCCTGATTAGGGTCATCTCAGGTGACATGATAGAAGCAATCTCTGTTCTTCAGGGCAAGCTTGGTCATTATAAATCCTAGAATAATTCTCAGCCCTAAAAAATATTTGCTTTAGGCAGTTGTGCTTCACTTTGTCATTTACCTGGTAAATTTATTATTCTATTCATCCATTTCTGCTTAAGAACTCTATATTCCAGTTCTTACTGACTTTGAAGGAAAAGTAGATTCAATTTCAACCTGCTCAGGCCTTTTTGTGACATTCAGGAATCCATTAAACATGACCTGGATCAACATGAGTGAAGTTTAAATGAGTAAGCCATTTTTGGATTACTGGTGCCACCAACCTTATTCTCAGGATTTAAAATAAAATGGCTCTCTCATTCTTCCAACCCACCATTACAACCCTTTATTTCAGTAATAAAATCACTGGAAGACAAATGTTATAGAATCCTTGAGTTGGATTTTCCGGTATGGTTCCCTAATTTTAAGGAAAGGAACTCAAGACCCAGGATTGCGAAGTGATTTTACCAAGACTGTGTTGTTTTAATCAACGTGGGATCTAGAAACCTATGTAATTTTAAATCAGTGTTTTCCCAACATGTCCAGTTGCTATGTTGGCAGAATGTTCCTTCCAGGATAGTCTAATTGGCTGATCATATCTTTCTAAATTCCCAGTACTAACAGAAACTTTTATCAAATAAGAAAGTTAGTTACGTGTATTTCCAAACACAAAAAATGTACTATGACTTAAAACTCAACACTATTTTATGATACATCTTACAGAGTGTCCTCCAATGGCTTTGCATGAAGAAAAATTTCATGCTTCTGTTGGTGTGAGTGGCTGCTTCTTTGCTGCTTCTTATTTCTTAGGTTCCACTAGAGTTATTGTTTGCCAGCTATCACTAGCGTGGTCAATTGCTACTGGGCAGATTTGGTCCTAATTATTACGTTCTCTGTATCCTTGCCTAGTGTAATCCACCCCCAGCCTGAGGCATTGATGGTGGGAGAGTGAAGCTTACTCATTTGGGAGCTTTCCTAGCCACTTTCAAAGATCTTGCTGCTTTTTGGAGGCTTACTCTGCTGCTGCTAAGTTGTTTTTCTTCTGTTCATAGGGTTTCTTGCCTCTTTGCCAGCCACTGGATTCTTAATTATTAATTAATACAACAAAGGCCTAAAAAAGAAGATATTCCCATTTAGAAACTGTAGAAATGCGAAGGCATGGTTTGGGTGTCGGAGCTGGTGGCAAAGGTGTTTTAGCAGCTGCAGAAGTGGGTGGAAATAGTAAGAGAGACCATTATTAGTTACAGTTTGGAAGAATGTTTCCACATGAAAATGATAAATGTTTTTTACCTGTGACTTTGAAATGTAAAAAATGCCTTTCCTTTGGTGCTTTAGTCATTTCCATGTCTCTCTTCTTGTCTGTTTCTAATAGAAGTAATGAAAGAGCAGGAACAAAGCATCACACTTATACTATGGAATATAAATATACCCAAATCCTCTCCTGCAGTTCCTACAAAACTCCTTTAAAATACTCTTCTACATTTTTCTAATCCTACAATCAGTGGAAATATTTCCATATGTTGTCAAAATTTCAGAGATTCTTCTGTTAGGCTGATGGAGCAGAAGAAGCTGCAGAGACATGGGCAGTTTTTGTAGTAACCGACATCAATAGGAAAACTATCATGAGATGGTAGACAAAATTTGACTGTTATTTCTTTGAGGGTAGAGTAGGGATATAGCCAAAGATAAATTCATGCCAAGGGAAAATAAAATTAACAAACTAACATTTATTGAATAGCTACTAACAACCAGGCAATGTGAAATAGATATTTTCACCAATCCTTGACCATGTCGTCAGAGTGCACCAAAAAGCCACAAATGGAGAGCTACATCTGCCTTTTGAGAGCTCCACAACACAATTGGAAAAATTGTCCTAAAAAGAATAGGCCTACAAGGCTTTGCTGTAAAATAATTGAAAGTTGCATGCCTTTCTTTAAATGTTCTGTCAATCCGTAGGGAAACTCATAAGAGTAGAGGCTTAGAAAAAGACAAAACATGGAGGCAAATATTGAGAATGCTCATCTAATACTCTTATGCCGGAGCCCTCCAGACTGGCCAGAGTATTATGTCCATATGACAAATGTAGCTATGTGGAGAAAGACAGAGTTATGCTCTACACCCAAATACATAACCAACTTTCCTTGTTCGAATTCCTCACTTAGCAAGAAGCTTTCTGTTCAGTTGGCTTTCCATGTAGCTCACCTTCAGGGAGAGATTGCAGTAGACAAGTTCACATGGCAGAAAGCGCTCATTAAAATTAATGTATGACATGGTGACTGTAGCTAATAATACTGTATTACACACTTGAAATTTGATAAGAGAGTAGATCTTAAATGTTCTCACCACACACACACAAACACACACACACACACAGTAACAATGTGAGGTGTTGCATATGTTATTAAGTTGATGCAAAAGTAGTTGTGGTTTTGCCGTTACTTTTGATTAACGACATTAAGTACACTGCAAATTACAGTTCCATTAAAGGTCTTGAACATGACTGGACAGTGCCTTGTATTACTTCTAATAATGATACTTCCAGAGATCAACAAATCCTCAGCTGTAACTTTTTCATGTCGATGACGGAGAACAGTAAGATTTAGTAAACTGTCAAAGCAACATTCTAAATTGAGTCCAAGGATCATCTGCGTTCTCACTAATTAGTTCCTCAGGTGTTTGAAACATCATCACAACATGGAGTATTTCAAGGTTTTTGCCTATGAATTAGCTTAATGGCAGTAATCATTTTACAATGTATATATATCAAAACAGTACTTTGTATATCTTAAATATATATAACTTTTGTCAATTATATCAATAAAGCAAGAAAATATTATTTTTTAAAGTTAGGGGGGAAAAACCTTAATGTACAACAACATATACTTGTCTACTTTGTTTTGATAGCTTGATTTGGGATTGCTGAGGTCAGATTCAGGATTGCTGGGGCCCTGGTGATTTTTCCTTTCTGAGCTTTCAGGACTGAAGGTCAAAACTTGAGTATAATGGAATCACTGAGGTCAAAGTCACTTGTGAATACCTAAAGGGGAAGCTGGTGAGGACTGACCTGGTGAGCACCCGCTTTGTCTTATTTCACTCTTTCTTTGACCGTGTCTAGGTATGCTTTTCTCCATTTTACAGACGAAGATGCTGAAACTCGGAAATATAACGTGGCAAAATCTACCTAGATAACAAGTGGCAGAACTAGAGTTTAACCCATGTCTACGA
The DNA here is from genome assembly GCF_001604975.1 of Cebus imitator. Classification (NCBI taxonomy): domain Eukaryota; kingdom Metazoa; phylum Chordata; class Mammalia; order Primates; family Cebidae; genus Cebus; species Cebus imitator. Next base: position 7,091,937 of record NW_016107355.1, read on the forward strand.
GATGTGAGACCTATTCTTATCAGTCACTAGACTGTGCATCCTTCCATAAGTGGTGCTGAGGTATCTAGAAGCAGGAAACAGCCTTACGTCACTATAAACCATTATTATTCAATGTGGCCAACTTTGTCATATATTATCAATCCATATCCAGTGTAAGAAAAGCTCAGTTATATAATAAACAAACATCAAAGTAAATATTCATCAGAGAAAATAAAATATGTAAAAATCCTAAACAATATAAACACAGGTGCTACGGTTTTATGCTCAATCTTGTCTAATACATGCAGCAAAGATATAACTTTGCTTAGAATAGCCATTAAGTTGTGCTACTTACATTTATATTTTCTAGGATAATGAAGTAAGTCAAGTCTCTCCCCTAAGCATACTTGATTAGAGCAATAGCACATACGAATGAGCACTTGATGCTACAACACATTAATTTACATAAGAATGTTTTCATTTGCATTATTTCCCTTGTTACTCCAAATAATCCTGGGTGCTAGGCAGGGTTGGTATTTTTCATTTTCATTTTACTTTGTAAAAACTGTTTCAAAGTGTGAGAAATGGTTCTCAGGCCCTTTAAAAAATCCCAGGTGTGGAATATGGCACAAGGCAGTCTGAAATATGGTTTTGAACACTGAGAAGTACATCACCTTTCTTCTGTTGTGACTTTAACACGCATCTGCATGATTTTTATCATCCAGTTGTTGCTTTTGCTTTGTTCCTGAAATGCAGTTAACCCCATTTGCGATTTGGTCTTTTTCTGGATTTGTCCCTGTTTTTAGTGATTACTGATAACGGTTTGTCTCTGGGCTCCCAGCTTACGAACGCATCTTCTGCCTGTTTACGTGAAAAGTCTCTGGAACTTTCCCATTCTCCTTTTTGTTCTCTTCAGTTGTCTGGCAAATAGTGCACCTTCATAATAGATGAAGAACCCACAGCTGGAAGAGGTTAATTAAATTATCTAGAGCCACCCTACTAATAGGTGAGAGGATTGAGACTTTTAGCTTTTGTTTCTGTGACATCGAACCCTGTGTTCTTCTCATTAACTACACTGCAAATTATCGTGAGGTTCAAGGTCTTGAACATGACTGTCTGCGCGATGCCTTGTATTAGTTCTAATTATGAGGCATCGAGAGTTCCACCAAATCCTCAGCTGTAACTTTTTCATATCAAAGACAGAGAATGGTAAGGTTTAGTAAATTGTCAAAGCAACATTCTAAATTGAGTTTCAGGATCGTTTGCATTATCACGAGTTAGTTCCTCAGGAGTTTGAAACATCACCACAACATGGAGTATTTCAAGGTTTTTGCTTAATACAGATGAACGCAGAGCATACACCATAAGCAACCCTACTGCTAAAGGAAGATGTAATTACAGTGAAACAATGTGTCTGCAAATCAGTGCTATTAATTTCCCTTGACAATTTTTCTTTTTCTTTTTGTAAACCTTTTAAATGTTTAAAATGTTAATAGTACTGCTTTTGGAATTATATATTAAAGAAACATAGTTCTCTCTTCAGATATTTTTTTTCTACTCCAAAGAAGTTTGATCCCTTTTCGAGAACTTTAATTTTCTTTATGATTGGCTTCATGTTGAGTCAAGTTCATGCAGGTTAATTTTGTGCCTCGGAAAGCTATAGAGTAAAAGCGTCAGTCAATATAATCACTAAACACACATTTCGCGTGAGAAAGTGACATAGCCTTAATAAAACAATCCCCTGAGAACAAAGCTTTGAAATATTTATCAAACACAAGTTTCATACGTCCTGCAGAGGAAAACTGCTGGAGCAGGAAAGATGTCACAAAGCACTGCCCCTATTTGCCTCACCCAGTAGAAGTTAAAGGCTGTTCTTTGTAAAAAGCTGTCAGTCTTTCAGACTTATGTTCTGTGAAGAAAAATGCTGTAGGGAATGATCTGATCACGAGTTCTATTCATGTGTGGGTTGACACTCTTTCTCTTTTTTTCTTTTTTGAGACAGGATCCGGCTCTGTCCCCTAGGCTGGGGTGCAGTGGCACGATCATGGTTCACTGTAGCCTTGACCTCCTGAGCTCAGGCAATCCTCCTGTCTCAGCCTCCTGAGCAGCTGAGACTACAGGTGTGTGCCATTATGCTCGGCTAATTTAAACACTTTTTTCGAGAGACAGAGTTCATTTGCCCCTTATTAAAGGCATTTCAGGCAATAACATATTTCATTTTATTAAGTAAAACAAATATTGTGTATCCATAATGCCTCTATGCCAAGAGCAATATAAGGGTAAAAGCATGGCTTTTGGAGCCAGAGTAGCTGGCTCTGGGCTTTGTTAGCTGTATGTGCCTAGACAATATCTTTTTGTGCCTCAATTTTTAATCGGTAAAATGGAGAAAATGAAAGTAGCTATGCCATAGGCTTATTGTGAAACTTGCATTAATAAAAGAAAAGCATTTGAGACACACCCTGGCAAATTATAAGCACTCAAAATGTTCATTACTATTATAGTAAATGGGCCACGTTGACATGGTCACAGCAATTGAAAACTAACAAAGACATGCTGAGTATACCCTCTATGTACTCTGAGCCGGCCTCACTTTGTAGTTTGTCCCTTGATTGTGTTCTTTTTTTAACTCTTGCTTATGGAGTTAGTAGGCCAGGAATGAAGCCCAGACTGACCCATTTCCTAAGATAATTGCTTGGCTTGTGCTATCAAATATGGTAATCACTAGCCACACATGGCTCTGAAAAATAAAATTTATATGAATTGAAATGGAATAAAGTTTAAAAATTCAGTTCCCCAGTCACAGTGGCCACAGTTTCAGTGCTCAATAGCCACGTGAGGCTAGGGACTACCATATTTGATGGTACAGAACACTTCCAACTTTGCAGAAGGTTCTGACAGCAGATTTGCTACTGTGGTTTCTCTAGTTTCATCCCAACATATACTTAGTATAATTAGCTTCTAACTTTCTTCTTCTTTTTTTTTTTTTT
>NW_016107355.1:7095187-7106266 GCF_001604975.1 Cebus imitator
TTTTTTTGTGTGATGGAGTCTTGCTCTGTCACCCAGGCTGGAGTGCAGTGACACGATCTTGGCTTACTGCAACCTCAGCCTCCCAGGTTCAAGCAATTCTTCTGTCTCAGCCTCCCAAGTAGCTGGGACTACAGGCATGCATCATTACGTCTGGCTAATTTTTGTATTTTTAGTAGAGACGGGGTTTCACCATTGGCCAGGCTGGTCTCAAACTCCTGACCTTGTGATCCGCCCACCTAGGCCTCCCAGAGTGCTGGGATTACAGGCATAAGCCACTGCACCCGGCCAGTTAGCTTCTAACTTTCAAATGAGATACATGTTGAAAATTTATTTGTAAGATGGTAGGAGCTTTGAATAAAAAAACAAATTATATTAAGATGATGGCAACATGAAGAATATGGAGAGAAAATGGCTAATAAGCATAAGAAAATGTTCAAGCTCATTAGACATGGAAATTACAGCAATGAGCTTAGTTTTGCTTTTCCAACTGGAAAGATTAAAATAATTATCAGGTACAATGCTGGTGACTACGCAATGAAGCAAGTGCTTGTGAGCGTATAAGTTGGTAAAACTTAACTGTAAATCAATTTGACAATACATATTAAAAGTCTTAAAATTGCTTGTAGTCTTTGACTCTGTAGCTTATCTTCCCAAACTCTAATATAAAAAAATAGAGATGCTTACAAGATTTAGTACAAAGGGACTCATGACAGCATTATAGATCATGATGACTGGAAACAATCTAAGTGTCTTATGATTGGGAAAGTGCGTGAGTCGGTTCTCACATTGCTGTAAAGAAATACCTTAAGCCGCTAAGGTTAATTTGTGCAGAAGTAAAAAAGCAATACCTGAGACTGTGTAATTTATAAAGAAAAGAGGTTTAACTGGTTCACAGTTCTGCAGGCTGTACAAGAACCATAACAGCATCTGCTTCTGGGGAGGCCTCAGGGAGCCTCCAGACGGAAGGTGAAGGGGAAGCGGACCCATCTGACATGGCCAGAGCGGAAGCGAGAGAGGGAAGTGGGAGGTACTACATGCTTTCAGACAACTTTTATAAGTGTGAGTTCTCACTGCACACTTTTTAAAAGTGATAGTGAGAACGATGTCGTACGTAGTACCACGGGGGGATGGTGCCAAACCCTTCACTAGAACTCCACCCCCATGATCCAGTCACCTCCTGCCAGGCCTCACCTCCAATATGGGGGATTACAATGGAATGTACACAGATGCAAATGATATCAGAAAGAATGAGGGCAATTATGACTTTGATATATTGAAATAGTGTATGTTCATCAAAACATTTTGCAGTGCATTTCATAATATAGAGAATTCTTGTATAAAAATAAATAAAAATGTATTGAATACTATATAGTATGATTAAATAACTCAAATATTCTTAGGAAGTGCTGGAAAATAACAAAAACATTAATGATAATCTCAGTTTGGGGGATGATATGTGGTAGTTTTCTTTTTAATACTCATTTACACTTCCAAATTGTCTATAGTATGCATGTGCTTCTTCCATTATCAGAAAACAAATAAACAGAACTACAAGAATGCATCAAAACTATTGAGTGCAGGTTACTGATAAATACTGAATCTAACAGTAATAGTACTATAAATATGACTAATCAGATAAAAGAAAACATTCCATAACTTTTTATCGAACATATAATCTATACTATGTCCTGCATAATATGCTTAGGTTAAAAAATGAAATTAAGTATTGAGTAAAATAATCATAAATAATCTGTTTAGGATTTTCAAATCACGTATAGACATATTCTACCAGATTATTATATAGAAATAAATGGATCACAAATTGTAGTTACTTACAACAAACATTAATTTTTGTTCACATTACATACCCTTTAAGTGTGGCTGTGGCTCTACGCCATGTCCTCTTCACTTGGGGATATAGGGGTAGAAAGGGGATGATCCCTTTCCCCATCATCATAAACGTCACGGCGAACACCGCTGTAACAAAAGGCAGTTTAACAAGAAAAAAGCATGATAAATGTATTTGAGTATAGCTCTGCGTGAATGGGAGCCTTCAGAATAAAGACCCAAGATACAGGGAAAATCATTGATTTTTATGCTTAGTTTCAATGAAGTATGGACAGTCGTGTAGAAATGTGATCGAACACAAAGGGTACAATCTAATGCTAAGAGATGAAGTGGGGAAATTTGGCAAGGCCCATCTCTTTAGATTCTTCTTGGTCTCTTTGTGCAGCATTTCTTCCTTCCCAGTATAGGGTAGGACCCCTCAGGAATGAGAGTTTTAATTTCTTTGTGGCCAGCTTTCACATGGAAATGTTGGGAAAGGCTGGAATAATATTTTTTGGGGGGAAAAGGGGTTCTGGTTTCTATGACCTGTCTTTGTGAAGAGGAATTCTGGTTTCCATGGCTTACCTCAGGGGAGAAGGAAGGGTGAGAGACAGAAAGGCAGGGGAAGATGAGAGAGAAACTTGGCCTCTGAGACACTCATTTTGGGTATCATTTTCAGAGCCCTAACAGACCAAGGTTAAAGGAGTAGCCCTTATCAAAAACATCGCTGATCTTCCTGGAGTGGGGAAAACAGAGACGGTGGAACCCATAATGGCTCATACTGCTTCTGCTATGGCTAGACTTCAGCCCATTTACATTCCATTAGCCAAAGCAAGTCACATGGCTTAACTTCATAGTGGGGTGGGAAGGACAATGTTCCTGCAGGAGTGGCCAGAAGTGGAGGTGACTGGTATGGAGGGACATTGAGTGCTTTGATGTTAATTCACTCTGCCACACACCTTCCTGGAGATTTTAATTCTATAGGTAAGGTCGCTGGAAACTGTACTCGTAACAGCTCTCTAGAATTTTGATGAGTCCGATGAAGGGACCCTATGCCTGGGAATCAATAAGTTCAAATATAAAAAAATTGTTACAGTCTATGGCATTGATATATAAGTAGACTGACTATAGGTCCTGATTGGCTAAGGCTTACTTGTTGGTCTAATATAATTATCAAGAGTATTCCCCTTTGTTCTCATTAGTATCCCAGTTCATGTGATAAAGAATATAGTCACCCTAAGAATAAGTCCATAAGAAGGATTCGGCCTTTAATGGACTTAGCTCAGGATGTTTAGCATTCCCCTAGACTAATCATGAACAGTATCTCTTTGGCTCTGATGGATGGTATTCCAGAGAAATGCTCATCCTGATCTTTTAAAATTCACTGACAAACTTTTTCTAGGTGTCTCTAGAGGGAGCTCACATCTGCTAAAAAAAAAGACAGCTCTTTTTGTCCTTTTAATTATTGTATGAAAGACAGAATAGTTGTTGTGCCTCTTTATTGGACAGTTTCCTACCAGGTACCTCTCTACTCACCTGTTCCTGAAGAATAAATATACACTTTACCCCACTGATGTCAGGGTTGACAACCACATTTGCACTGATCTGTGACGAATGAATGAGTGGAAATAATGGTGGCTCTTTAGAACAGACATTTCAAGCATTATCACATGGTTCTGCCTTCTCTCTTTTTCCTCTACCACAAGAATAGAATGTGTCAGATGAAAGTCGCTCCTTCTACATTGGTCCCAGAATGAACATGTGGAACAAGGTGTAACTAAACCTCAAAGGACACTTAACCTAATTTTATGATAACAAAATTCAATGAATTGATCTTGGATCAAAAAGATAAACAGCTAGAAAGGACATTATGTTAACTATCAAGTTAATTTAAATAGTCTGCAGATTAGGTATCTATTAAAGTACAATACACACAAATTCAGTGGCTTAAAAGAAATAATTTGTTGCTTCACTGGACTGGAAGCAATAAATTGCAACAGGTGCTGATGGCTTTCTCTTCCAGTTTTACCTGCACTTGCTTGTGCAGCTGGAGGGATGGCTGGATGGCTGGACTTCCCTGTTTATGTGCTTTTATAATCTCAAGGACGCTGGCCCAGGTATCCTCTGGTAAGAGCATTCTTCTAAGAGCACGAGCTTCAATATGCATAGGCTTATCTAGTCTCTACTTGAAGCATGTTTTTTCATTGATAGTGGGTTGGATAATGGGAGGAGATGTTCATCAAGGCCATTAATGTAACAACCAACCACAGAGAGTATATTAGATAATAGTTTTGTATCAATGTTAAATTCCTTGTATGCAATAATAACACTATGATTGTGAAGGGGAGAGTATCCTTATCTTAAGCAATACATGCTGAAGTAGGTAAAGGTAATGTGTCGTGACTGGTACAATTTACTTTCAGGTTATCTCAGGGAGAGTGGGAAGGAGTGAGAAGGGGAAGAGGGGAGGAAGGAAGGGAGAGAGATAGGAGGGAGAGGGAGATAAGTAAAGGAAGCAAAATGCTCCCAGTTGGTAGGGTTAGATGAAGAGTATACAGATGTTTATTTACTGGTTTTTCAAATTTTCAGGCCTAGGTTTTTGCACACAATTTTAATAGGTTTAGCTATTTACAAAATAAAACTTGGCGGGGTCAGAAGATCCCACGGCAATCTTGTCAAAGAGCAACCCCACCTCTTCTTTACCTCTGAGATACTGATTTAGTAAGTCCAAGATCTGCTTGTGTAACATGAACTAAAGGTGACTCTATTCGTCCATCATTCACACTTTTAGAAATACTGCATTATAAACATCAAAACGCTCATACACTTTCCAACTTATAAGTGAGACAGAAGGTTAAAAAACACAGATCAAATTTTAAAAAGAAGGAGAAAAGGACATAGTTAAAAGCTAAAAGACAAAATAAGATGGAGGAATTGAAATCAAACATACCTTTTATAAGGATAAGTACAAATAAAACAATCATTTATTAAATAAAAAGACTCTTAGATTAGATCAAAACCAAAACTAAACTATTTACTACTAACAAGCAATTCATCTAAATTTAAGCGGAAAAAAAGTATGACAAAGAGCGGAACTTTATAACAATAAATTTTACCTTCTATATTGAAGATCTAATTGGGATAAATCTTTTTAGGCTAAGTAATATAACAAAAATTCAAGTAGCAAACCTACAGGAAATACAAAAGCAAATTTAAAAATTCAGAAAATATTAATTGACAGATGAAATTGAAAAATGTTTGGTTTAAAGGATGTGAAAAAGACAATGAACAAAGTTAACTTAAAGAGTATATGCTAAGCTTAATAATCTAAGAACACATAAGATAACTTTACTTCTAAGCTTCCATTAAACATTTGTAGAAATTTATCTTAGCGTACAAAAGCTGCTTCAATAAATTCAAATAAAGAAAAATAATTATATGAAAAATAGAAATTATAAAAATGAAAATTAAAAAACTCTAGCAACCTGGAGTTTTTTAATGCTATCTTAATTATTCTTGTCTAAAGCATGATATTAAAACTAATAATGCAGAATATCTAGAAAATGAAAACAAACTCTAAGAGACAGCAAAACTAATATCTTGGCTAAAACTAATAACTTGTCTAAAACTGTATCTGTAGAAAAATTAATAGATTATATACTCATATTTACCAAAATATGGAATAAGATATTGAATTAAGTATTTAACCCAGGTAGATTAACAATAAAAAAAAAAGTCCCAAGATCAATAGAGAAAATCATGAAAAAGCCGGTTCTTTGAAAAGATCAATATATTGATAGGCCATTAGCCATGTTGATTATGACAAAAAGGACACAAATTACTAATATCCAAAATAAAAGAGACCACATAACTACAGAACCTATGGACATTATAAGGATACGAAGGAATATAATATGCACAACTCTTATGACCATGAATTTGATAACCTAGGTGAAATAGCTAATTCCCTGAAAGATACAATCTGCCACAAGTCACAGAAGGAATAGACATGAATATTTGAATACATATTTGATATATTTGAATATGTTATACATGTATTTAATAGGCCTGACTAGGCCTGTATATATATTAAATAAATTGAATTAATAAATAATAACTTTCCAAAACAGAAAGCACCAGGCCCAAAAGAATACCAAATATTTAAGGAAGAAATTATACCAATTCGCTACAATCTCTTTCAGAATATAGAAGCAGGAGGAATAGTTCCTAACTCATTCTATGTAGCCAGCAATACCCTAATACCAAAGTCAGAAGACGAAATTACAAGAACAGAAAGTTACAGGCCAATATCTCTCATGAACATAGATGCAATAATCCTCAACACAATGTTAACAAATTGAATCCAACAATGTATAAAAAGAATTACATACCACAGCTAAGTGGGGTTTATCCCAGATACCCAAGGCTGGTTCAACCCATGAAAATCAATTAATGTAATCTATCACATTGACAGGCTAAAAAAGAAAAATTACAAAATCATATCAATAGATGAAAGCATTTGACAAAATCCGAATCCCGTTTATGATAAAAACTCTCAGTAAACTAGGAATCAAGGGGAGGCTCATAAATTTGATAAGGAATATTCACAGAAACCATACAGCTCACATCATAATCAGGAGAAAATTTTCTGCTGAAATCAGGACCAAAACTACCCGTTTTCAGCACTGCTTTTCAACAAAGCTTGACCTATGGGAAGATCTAGCTAATAAAATAACACAAGACAAGGAAGTAAACAGCATACTGATTAGAAAGGAGGAAGTAAAACTATCTTTGTTTACAAATGATGTGATCACCTATGCAGAAAATCCAAACGAATCAATAAAAACAAACTCCTGGAATTAATAAGTGATTATAGCAAGGCTAAAGGATATAATCATCAATATACAAAAGTCAATCAATTTGTTATATACTAGCAATAAACAAGTTGAATTTGAAATTGTAAAAACAATAAAATTTACATTAGCATCTCCCGCCATGCCCCAGAAAGTAAAAAACTTAGCTATCAATCTAACAAATATGTATAAAACCTATATGAGGAAAATGACAAAATTCTGACTGAAGAAATAAAAATCAAATAAATAAATGAAGAGGTATTCCGTATTCATTAGTAGGAAGATCATTAATAGTAAAGTGTCAGTTCTTAACCTGATCTGTAGATTCAATGTAATCCCATCCCAAATCCCAGCAGTTTATTTTGTGGATACTGACAAATGGATTCTAAAGTTTATATGGAGAAGCAAAATACCCAGAATAGTCAATGCAATAAAGAAGGAAAGGACAAAGTTGGAGGACTGACGCTATCTGACATCAAGACTTACTAGAAGACTATAGTAATCAAGACAGTGTGGTACTGGCAAAATAATAAGCAAATAGATCAATGGAACAGAATGGAGAGCCCCCAGATAGACCCACTTAAATGTAGTCCAATAATCTTTGACAAAGGAACAAAGGCAATGCCAAGGAGAAAAGATGATCTTTTCAACAAATCATGCTGGAACAACTAGATATCCATTAAAAAATCGAATCTAGACACATACCTTACCCTTCACAAAGATTAACTCAAAATGGATCATAGATTGTTTTGCAAACAGAAAATGCAAAACTAAAGCTCCTAGCAAATAACATCGGAGAAATCCAAATGACCTGGCATTTGGTGACGACTTTTTAGAAACAACACCAAAGGTATGAACCATGAAAGGAACAACTGACAAGCTAGGCTTTATTATAATTAAAAATATCTGTTTTGCAAAAGACACTGTCAAGAGAATGAAAGGACAAATCACAGACTGGAAGAATATTTGCAATAGATTTAATTGACAAAGAACGGCTATCCAAAATATGTAAAGAAATATTCAACAAGAAAAGATGACACAATTAAAATATAGGCCAAACACCTGAATACTGAATAAACACCTCATCAAATAAGATATACACATTGCAAATAAGCATTTAAAAAGATGCTCCACAGCAAATGTTATCAGGGAAAAGCAAATTAAGAATTAACATTGTGATATATCACCACACAGCTATTAAAATAGCCAAAATCCACAACACTGGCAACACTAGATGCTGGCAAGAATGTGGAATAACAGGAACTCTCATTCATTGTTGGTGGGAGTACAAAATGAAACAGCCACTTTGGAAGACAGTTTTCTGTTTCTTACAGAACTAAACATACTCTTACCATGTGATCTAGCAATTACACTATATGATATTTAGCCAAATGAGTTGAAAACTCATTTTCACACAAAAACCTGCACTTGGATGTGTATTGCAGATTTATTCATACTTGCCAAAAATGTCCTTTAATAGGTGAGTAGATAAATAAACTGTGGTATAATGGGATATTATTCAGCACTTATAAAAAGAACTATCAAGCCATAAAAGGACAGGGACAAAACTTAAATGCATATTACCAAGTGAAAGAAGGCAATCTGCAAAGACTACATACCATTTGGTTCCAGCGATATGACATTCTGGAAAAAACAAAGATGAGTGGTTTCCTGTGGTGAGGGGGTGTGTGATGGGGGTGGGCATGAATAGGCAGAGCACAGAGGATTTTTAGGGCAGTGAAACTATTCTCTGTATAATGGTAGATACATGTCATTATAACTTTGCCCAAACTTACAGAATGTACCGTACTTAAGAGTGAACCCTAATGTAAACTATGGACTTTGGGGATTAGGATTTGGTAAGGTAGGTTCACCAGCTGTAACAAATGTAACACTCTGGTGAGAGATGTTGACACTGGGGAAGGCTACACATATGCGAGGATGAAAGTATATGGGAAATCTCTGTAACTTCTGTGCCATTTTGCTGTGAACCTAAAACTGCTCTAAAAAGTAGTCTTTCAAAAAATTGGAGTAATTACGGTACTGAGTCTCAAGTAACAAATGAGATACCAAAGTGGTCATCATGTATGTGCTATAAAATGACAGAGAAATGTTGGTATGAGTGTTGGAACCTCATGCTTTTCTCTGGGATAAGTGCTGCAGGCAAAAGAGACAGGATTGAGGTGACCAGATTCATTTTACCAGGAAGACCTTCCCAGCCAGATGTGAATATTCTCACCTCTGAACCCTACAGCCTGTTTTACACACTTCTCTAACTCATTTGCATCAAAGACATCTTTCTCCTGTGACATTAGACTAAAAAACAGGGAAAAGAATTTTTTAGCATTAACCATGATGTATCAAGAACTGCAATGACTATTTTAATACATTACCTCGGAAAATATCCCTATATTTCTGTTAGAAAAATTTGTACATGGCTTTGAAATGCAAAGAATAAGAGGTGACATTGGGTGTCCTTTCTCGTGCACTCTACCAGTTTATCTGATACTGCTGGGGCCTGTGCCTTTCACAGCCTTTGAGCTATTTTACAGCTCTCTAAGTTGCAGAAATCCAACATTAATACAAATGATTTTTATCTTTAGAAATGCAAATAAAGGGCATCTGGTGGAGATGTAGTTGATTATTGCCCAATGATTATAGATCGGTTTTGCTGATAAGGTATTTATAAATTTATGTCAATTTTCCTTATTGTCTATATATGTTAATTCTTTGAGTTTTCCCCTTCAACTGGATATTCCTGGTTTCCTCACTAGCTAAGAAGTTAAATAAAACCTTTCACATGCAGTAAAAAAAACGATTAAAACAGAAATATAAAAATTAGATAAACAGTAGCATTGACAAGTGAAACCAAGAACTGGCACTTTAAAACAATAGTAATAATATAATAGAAAACCATGTGGCAGCATAATGAAATAACTAACCAAAAAGTGGCAAGATATTGAGTAGTCTTGAATAGGAAGACTTGGTAGTTGAAAGATGCCAGTTGTCCATAAGTTAAATTTGCAAATTCAGATGTTCAGTTGCTCTTATGTTATATGTCTGTTTGAAATTTTATTGTCTTATTCTAAATTCATCTAAAAAAGTAAATAAATAATAGCCTAGAATAACCTGAAATAGAAGAATGATGATAGTGGAAGAGGTAAACAATTTAAAGATACTATTAAGACACAATAGGAGCCGAATACAGTGGCTCGCACCTGTAATCCTAGCTTTTCAGGATGCGGAGGTGATTGCTTGAGGCCGGAAGTTCCACATCAGCCTTGGCTCCAAAGTGAGACCCTCAACACTTCAAATTATCCACGTGTGATGGTGTGTGCCTACAGTCCCAGTTACTTGGGAGGTAGAGGCAGGAGGATCACTTGAACCTATGACTTCGAGACTGCAGTGAACTATGGTCATGCCACTGTACTTTAGATTACGGTGATAGAGCAAGACATCTCTTAAAAAAGAAAGAGAGAGAGACAGAATATTTATAATTGTATGGTCTTAGCACAAAAAATTACACAGTCCAAAAACTGATTCAAGTACCTACAATAATTTGAAATACATTAAAAACATTTTTTTTTTATAACACCGAAGAAAAGCAGAGTTATTCAATAAATGGTGCTTGGTTAACTGACTAAAAGTTGAAAAAATAATAAAGGCAAACTTTTATTCCTTATTGTAAAATTAACTCCACATGGATTAAATATTTAAATACAAAACATGAAAATAAAAGTATTAGAACAAAATAATAGAAACTAAAAACAATTATCTTGAGAGTGTGATCAAAACCTGTTAAAAAGAAACATTTGATACATTTTACCATAGATGAACTAAATGCATGGTAACTATCAACAGAACCAAAACAAAAAATGAATTGGGAGAATGTCTACAAAAAAATCATATCAGAGGTAAAGAGATAATTCTTTTTAATATACAAAGGGATATTATAAATTGTAAGTTTACATTCCAGATCCTCCTAAAAAAAAAAAAAATTGAGATAACCCAAAAAGTTACAAAAAAGGAAATACAGGATCTGATACACAAAGGAGGAATTGATCAGGCTGCTCAAAAATTAACAAACAGACACATTCAGATGCTCAGATGCCATTTAAATCGCATCATTTTGAGAAATAATTGTAAAAAATCATTTTGACAAGTGTTTGGAGAATCTGTTAGCAGGACAAAAATTTAGTTACAACTTTTTTCAGGGCATTATGGCAATAACTATCAAAATTTAATATGTGTATCACTTTGTGACACAACACTTCCACTTCTAAAAAATAGCCTTGTCAACATACTAATGGCAGCATTTAATTTAATTTTTTAAATTGAAAAATATTGTACATATTCATTAGGTCCATGGTGATGTTTCAGTATACATGTAATATCTAAG
>NW_016107355.1:7113115-7127419 GCF_001604975.1 Cebus imitator
TGGGCGACTTCCTGTGGCTCCAATCGCCAGCCAAAAGGGCCCCTGGACCGGTGTATTTTGTACGGGGAACTGCGGCTCCTGGGCACCGACAAAGCAGCCGCGTGGGGCAAAGCAGTGGCCCCGGCCGGCACAGCCGCGCTGGCTGAAACAGCCGCGCTGGCGAGCGTGGAGCTCCTCCGCCCGGGAATTTCGTAGTCTGTGGGCAATAAAAACGTGGCATCCACTCACCCTCTGCGCTTTCACTGGAAGCTGCAATCCTGAGCTGTTCCTAAACGGCCATCTTGGATCGTCTCATGAATGCATTTTTGTTGATGTGCTTTTCTGTATCATGGGCAAGTAAATTGCATAAGATAATAGACGATTTAGGCACTGCTGGATTTCCCATTGCCTTTTATGAAAAGTTTGCCTGAATGAATAGTAAGTCAAACAGTTGGGGCTGCAGAACCCAGAAAAACCACACAAAAACTGAGGGAAATGACATTTTCTTTCTTTGATTTATGATCCTGAATCATCTTTTCAAGAGGATAAATCGATCTTACAAAGCATTGAAGTTAAGCAATGATTAGGTATTTAGAATTTTTGCAGTAGCCATAGAAAAGGTACCTATTTACATAAAATAGTACAACATGTAGAGTCTTGTATCCGCAAAAAATTCCCTCATTCAAATGTTCATACAAAGCTTTTTTTCTGGCCTCTCTACTCCCCATAAAACACACAACAATATATTAAAATATAGGATGAGGTTTAATTTTATATATTTCCTGACCTTATATTTAATATGTCACATTCCCATATTAAACTTGATGGTTTTATTACCAATACAGCACATACATAACATGATTTTGAATTTCAGACTTGAGATCCTTAATAAGAAGCATTATGATCAAGATGATATAAGGGAGGGGACAGGATTCTAAATGGCCTTTAGCGTATAAATAAAGAGAAAAAAAATTCTGCAAAATATCTCAGCTTATGATTTGAACATGTTAGACATGTCCAATTTTCCAATTTTTGTGGAATTTGTCTCATGGTGATTTTCCACTAGGCATTTCAGAGCTGAAATAAACAACAGGCTTATGTACTATCCCACTTTGTGTCAAACCTTTAGCTTAGTAAAACATCACTCTGTGCCCAGAAAATAGGACTGCGTCTTCCTTAATCCAGTCTACAAGTGATGGTAAATTCTGTTAGAATCCATATTCTGTGAACATCCAATTACAACAAGTGATTGACATAGTAGACTATTGGGAAAACATTTGTGCCTCGTGCTTGCAAGAAGATCTTCAAAAGTAACAGGGCAAATAGTTCCAGGTCTCTGTGACCCAAAAAGTCTAATGAAGCCAAAGAATTACTAGAGCATCTTAGAGAAACCTGAGGCCATTCAGCCTAATGATTTAGTGATGATGTCTTTGTTTTTAGGTCAGAGAATAATGTGGCTTCTAGCTTAATATTTATTCAGCAACACTCACTAATGTTGGTAGCACTGGCTGTGAGCCTTCTTCTACGTCCTGAATATTCTAGGGCAAGAACAGACTCTTCTGTCTAAATAATTCTAAAAATCGAATTGTTTTGTGATGTTTTCAACTTCTAGGAAAAGATAAAGTCCAAATATAATAATAAAGTAAAAGAGTGATGAAAACCCAGTGACTGAAAAGCAGACATCACATTGAGAATTAGACTGATGGCATGTGAAATAGAAGATAGGTTTTTTTTGTAGTTCAGATTTAAAAAAATCTGTAAATGGCAAAATATGGTCATTTGAGAGAAGAGATACAGGAGAGAGAGAAGAAGGGAGGGGAGGAAGGAGGGGAAGAGACAGAGTAGGAGAGAGACAACCCAAACTTAAAAAAAAGTTTACATTTCATAACAGACTACTAACGACTATCATAATTAACCCTACACTTCCCTCTGGTGGTCAAATTTGAAAATGTATTTACAGATGAATTAAAGATTACTATACAATAGTAACTGAAGGAAAGACAATCAGATACCTCATTTTGTGTGAATATTACATTTTAACCAATTACCTGACTACAACATTTCCCCTAGTTATTAAAGTTGAATAACTGCTCTGTGGAGAGGTCCCAATTTTCATAAACTTTCCTAACCTATGGGAGGGACTATATACAGCAAGTTGTATTGAATGATACTAATTATATACCTAGGATGTGAATATTCATTAATGCTATAATTTATGCAAAAATAATAGTAAAATATTTTCCTGGATTTCTTAAACTACTTAAATTTTAAGAAAGTAGTCTATGAATTATTTCATGCTGTATTGTCATGCACGTTAAAATAAAAATTTTAGGGACGTGGAGACATGGCCTGGCGCAGTGGCTCATGACTGTAATCTCAGCACTTTGGGAGGCCGAGGCGGGTGGATCACAAGGTCAAGAGATCGAAACCATCCTGGCCAACACGGTGAAATCCCCTCTCTACTAAAAAATACAAAAATTAGTTGGGCGTGGTGGTGCACACCTGTAGTCCCAGCCACTCGGGAGGCTGAGGTGGGAGAATTGCTTGAACCCGGGAGGCGGAGGTTGCAGTGAGCCAGGATCGTTCCACTGCACTCTAGCATGGCACCTGGTTACAGAGCAAGACTGTCTCAAAAAAAAAGAAAGAAAAAAAAAAAAAAAAAGGGAGACATGCATTATTACCAGAATATCAGAATTTAGAATCTCAACCCAGCAACCAAACCCGGTGTTTTTTGGTGGTTACTGTTTGTGAATGTTAGATACATCTTACAGGTACTGATATTTCTTTTCCTTAAGAGAGCAATGTAGAATTCATTACAGCTTTAATACGTTTAATATTTATAATTTCTAAATTAATTAGAATATTAATTTTTCTATTTGTAGAAAAACTAAAGCCTGCACTGACATGTTTTTTTTTGGCTGTTTAGTTTTAACATCTTCCCTAATAATTTCATACGGGAGCCAATACAATTTTTGTGTGTGAATGCACTCCTTGAGTTTCAAAGAAAAAAAACAAGAAAAAAAGAAAAATGTAAGTAATTATATTTGGCTCCTCTTTTTATTCTAACCATAAAATATTTGTTTATCGTTTTATATTCTTTTAAGATTTGACACAAATTACAAGTTTTACTTTTGTTCTTTCTGACAAGTAAAGAGTACATAAAAGAGCTTCCCATTACACTTTTTAAGTTTTATCCACTGTATTAACTGAATGTGAGCTATGGTGAAAATGGTTACATACTGAAAGTGTAAATTGTCTTTAATTCGAATGTCTTTTAGTGAAGCAGTTTCTCAAACTGTTCCTTTCAATGTGAAACCAAAATACGAGGCACAAGATAATTTTAGCACCAAATGAGGCCTTTAGGATTTAGCTTCCTTTCATTCATTCAGCAAATATTCATTGTACGTATTTTGTGAAAATGTTGTATTGGCTGCCTAAATCAGTGAAGGGATACTACAAAGGTAAATCAGAAATGTACTGTGAGATCAAGAAGCCTGTAGCTCTGGGGAGAGAGAAAAGTGTTTAAAGATAATGAGAGTGTGAAGCAGAGAAATGGGTTAGTAGACAAGAAGAGGAGACGCTTAACTAGGAAAGATAGGCTCCTTTTGAGGAGAGTAGAGCGTTCTCTTTAGTTCTTTCTTCTATTCCTCACGCCTGACACATGGCTGACATTTCATGAATATTAAATGATTAGAGTAGAAAACTCTGACTCAAAGTTCTGACTCTGTGACATACTTACAGCATGGCGAAAAATAAGGCCCTGCAGTTTCTTGAGTCTTAGTTCCTTTACTTAAAAAATAATATGGATTTTAAAATGGTTATCAAATACATTTATGCATGTGAAACACTTCACTTGAACACCTTCATTACACAGGTGATACTGTTGAATTAAGGTAAGTGGATGTGGATTTTACCAGTCTGTATGGGAGTAGAGAACCCACACAAAAATGTGTGGACCTATTTTGAGAGTCACATGTTAAAACAAGACTTTTCCTATTTTATTAGTGTTAGGGCCTTAACTTAAAGGGTTATAAGTGCCCACACACAGGATTTCAAAAAAAGGGAGTGCTAGACCACCTTATCACTTTGCAAAGGGGTGACTCCATTCAATGTTTGGTGGGTCCTATCCCATTGTGTACTTCAGGAATGGGACACAAATGTATAAGGTGAACCTTGAAGCAACTTTGGATACTATTAAATCATACCACCAGAATGTGTCCATAGTAACAAAGTTTTATATTTGCATAAATTTAGAATTCCTTTAGTAGAAAACAACCATTTAGAAATATGAGGAAGTTAAAATACCTCACAAAGTGATGTCACCTACCAGAGGCAAGGCCAGGAGAATCATCGAATTTTTTTGGCTTTCAGATCAGTAATCTCATTACTATATCCAACGCATCTCTGTTTGCAAATTTGAAACCTTCTAAGACTCTAAGGGTGGGAATAATAGAATATGAGAAAACACCAAGTGTGTTTCTTTGTATAAATCTAGAACAAAAGCTGTATTCCTTCTTTTCTTTTTTGAGATGGAGTTTTGCTCTTGTTGCCCAGGCTGGAGTGCAATGGCACTATCTCGGCTCACTGCAATCTCCACCTCCCGGGTTCAAGGGATTCCTCTTCCTCAGCCTCCCGGGTAGCTAGGATTACAGGCAACCACCACAACACCTGGCTAATTTTTTTGTATTTTTAGTAGAGACGGTTTCACTATGTTGGCCAGGCTGGTCTCGAACTCCTGACCTCAGGCGATCCACCCACCTCGGCCCTCCAAAGTGTTGGGATTACAGGCGTGAGCCACCACACCTGGCCCAAAAGTTGTATTCCTTCTAACATGCCAAAAGAAGAGGAAAAAGAGGGGTAGCAATGAGATAAATAAGTGAGATATGGAGTTTGAAACTTTCTAAGTTTCTATAGAATAAATGGCACTTATTTTTTAATAATAATTTTAAATGTAAATGTAATATTTTTATGTCTTCCCATTGCTAATGTAGCAAATCATCACAAATTTAGTGGCTGTAAACAACGCAAACGTTGTTCTTACAGTGCCGTGGATTAGGAGTCTGACATGGGCTAATAACAGGGGACTGACAAGGCTGTGCCCTCTGGAGGCTGTAGGGGTGAATCTATTTCCTTGTCTTTTCGAGCTTCTAAAAACTGCCCACATTTCTTGGCCGGTGGTCCCTTCCCCCATCTCAAAATTCAGCAATTCCTGGATTTAGTCCTTCTCATATTACATCATTCTGACTTCCGTTTCCATCTTCGTACCTCCTTCTTCACTCTGACTCTTCTCTTCCACTTTCAAGGACCCTTGAGATGACACCGTGACCACCTGGATAATCAAGGTGCTCTTCACATCTCAAGGTCCTTATTGACATATGCAAGTCCCTTTTGCCAAGTAAGGTAAACCCTTTTCTTTGTGTATGTGATGAATACATTATATATATAAAATAAGTCTATATATATATTAGTCTATATATATATATTAGTCTGTATATATTAGTCTCTATATAAATTTCTTTCTATATCTATTAGTCTCTCTATATATTCGTCTCTCTATATATTAGTCTATATATAGATGGATTAGTCTATTTTATCATTTACTACCATAAAATATACACAAATCTATTTAAAATCTCCTGTTGCTATTGTGGTGAGCTCTAGTGTTGCCACTATCCACTTAAAACACCATGTGGTGCTAATCATGTTCAGGTGAGCTGACCGTCTCCCCAGTCAGTTGCCTCTGGTGTCTCTTGCAGTTCTTGTATATTTTTCATCATTTTTATTGCAATAAAATTAAACCTTGTAAATCTTGGATAGCACCACGGGACCCATGTGGAGCTCCACTAGTGATGCTGGAAGTGCTCCCAAGAAGAGAAAAGTCATGACATTATTAGAAAAAGTTGAATTGCTTGAGATTTACTACAGACTGAGGTCTGCAGATGCAGTTGCCCAACATTTCAGAAGATTCTGCTTGTAATCAATATTGAGACATATAAGTCTAGTAGTAATTCTGAATATAAACAACAGGAATAAAAAGAGGTTTGGTAGCTTGGGGAGATGCTGTACTAAATCCTTTAAAATTTATTAGAATTTTCTGTTCCTAGGGTAGAAAATTCCCATAATCGGACACCAGCCTGACTGGCTGCTACTTCTACTGGATGTAGTGCCATCTCTCATCTCTGTGCACAAGATGGCCGGATCTCTTTAGCACAGACGGGGCTGCCATTTGACAGAAAGTGACACCAGAAAAAAAAAAAGTGTAAAATAAACACTAGAATTTAGCCAAACTAGATTAGAAAAAATAAAACCTAAAAACCCCAAGAGAGTTAGGCATTCACTTCCCAAGGTACAAACAAAATGCATTTTTGGCAATTGTCCATTTAGACCAGCCTCTAACTAATAAGTTGCTTTTTTTGGTAACGATTTTGAAAAGCTTGTCTGGTACCAGAAACTATACAGAAGTAGTGAGATTGATTTTTCATTTTCTTATGCAATTGCTTTACTTCACATGTAAAATTTTGCATATAAACTGGAAATCTTAACCAAAGAATAATTAAACGTTATCCAATATAAAATTCTACAATATATTTAAATGAGAAAAATAGCTTTTGTATCACAATTTATTCAAAGTTATCAGCATAATTTAATGACATTTCAGGTAAAATTAAAATAAGTATAAGAAGTTATAATCAAGTATTTATTCACAATTATTAGCAATTCAATAAACAGAATATTTGCAATATTAGCAATTCAATAAACAAACAGAAGCTGTATCACTTTTAAGTAGTATTCATTTTAGAGTAATAATTGTTTGGATTGGAAGGTGGTGAACTCAGTAGCTCTTACATAGTGTTCTCCAATCTACAAAAGTTTTTTTTTCCCCCTTCAAACAACACATAATAAAAGATAACAATTACATATTGTCAAGTACCAGATACTCATCAACACACTTTACAGATTTTAACTAATTTCAATCACATAATAACCATGTGAGGTAGGTGCCATCGTAAACTCCATTTTGTAAATGAGGGGTCTAATATAGGGGCCTTTGGAACTTGCCCAAAGCCACACAAATAAAATGAAACAGAGATGGGATTTAAACTCAGGCACGTCAACTTCAGAGTACACACACAAATTGAATTCTGCTTTGTTTCTCTTGCATAGCAAAGTAATATACAGTACTATCAGGTGGAAATGGGTAAAATGTACATTGGAATAGGGGTTATATTATTTCCAGGTTTTGGAAACAATTGCAATAAACATTTGTACTAGCAGTTCTGTTTCAGTTTTCTTTTTTCTTATAAATTTAAATTAAATTTCTTTTTTAGAGATGGGACCTTGCTATGTCGCCCAGGCTGGCGAATTCACACTCTTGGGCTAAGTGATCCTCCTGCTTCAGCTTCCCCAGTAGCTGGGATTACGGGTGTGTACCACTCTGTCTGACTTCATTTCAGTTTTCTTAAAAAAATACAACCAGCATGCCTGTAATTTTATCTTGCCTACTGGAAACCACCAGTTAAAACAAGAAGAAAACAGGAAAACCTCCAGTTAAGAGGGTTTTAGAAAAGTGTATTTCAGAAAAAAATTAATTCAAAAGAGTGGTTTTGAATTAATTAATTCAACCATTCAAAAAAGTGGTTGGTTCCTATAAATTGTCACTGATAACCTAGAATCTCACTCTAGCAATATCTTTGTGTATTTATGTATGTGCATGTACTTGTGTATGTGTGTATTATGTTACGCACATATTCTCAATGGTGAAAAATTTTTGTTCTCTGAGAATGGATTTTATCTGGAGGTAATCAAAAGCATCATGAGCTAAAATGGGTAGATGATGTAGAGTTGGGCAATATTAACTTGAAATAAACATAAGTTTTGGCCAAAAATAATAAAATGGGCTTTTTAACACTTTAGTTACCAACTACGACATTTACTTTATGAAACAAAGGATCCAAATATCTTTGGAATCTAATTTCATTATAAGGTAAGACTCTCCCTCCTTCCCCAAGATATTTCTGCCTCACTTCATTGGGATAATAGGTGAGAAATCTGCACTGTAACTTGTTTGTATATGGACTTCATGCTGTGATCTAGATTATGCAACACTAGGTACATATTGTGGTAAAAAGAGTATCCACATATGTAATGCTATAATAATGTAGACATTTTAGTCACCAAGTAAAGTCCTACCTTCATAAACAGTTCATCAGAAGAAATTTTCATTTTATACTTGAATGAAACTCAGTTTTCCTTCATTCTCACATTTTTGGGGAAAAAGTCATTTACCCACTCTAACAGTGGCTGAGATCCATTTGCTTTGTGAAAATGCACTCTGTTCTCAGCATAATAATCCCTCTTGTCCGACAGACGTTTTCTCTTAACCACTGCTGCCATCTGCTGGTCTTCTTATTGTTAGATTTTAGAAAAAGCAGTGCATAAGGCTCCAGTCAAGATGATGCAAAATGCAAGTATCATTAATAGGTAGTTTTGTAGGCCCTGAATAAGAAAAAAAAGAATAAAGATGAAAAAAGCCGGAATCAAATGCACAAAATGGACAAACTCTTAAGATTGCTAGGGACCTGACAAACCATCGCTGTAGCCACTTGTATGCTTTTTTGCTGTCCCATCCAAGTAATCAGGTTCTCACAAAACCCTGCAAAGCCTTATGAATTCACCCATTCAGTAAATAAATGTGGGCACCCAGTAGGCTTCAACATGTGCCTTCATGCAGCCAATCATATAATATGGGAAACAGGAAGTAATTACAGAAAAGAATGTTACCATGTGAGAGGGGTGTTAATAAGCAAACCACCATAGTTGTTTGAGAGTGTGTTACAGGAATCTTAATCATGCTGGATTGGAGGGTGGGGAGTGGAGCTTCGAACTACAAGTATCAGTGAATTGGCCAGGGGAATAGGGCAGGAAGTACAGATTCCAGGTAGAAGGAATTTTGTGTGCATAGTCCTGTTGTAAGAAAAAGCAAGATATTTCCCAGGGACTGAAAGGAGGTCAGTGTGACTGCAGCAATGAAAGTTAAGTGGAGCAAGATGAGGTTGGAAGACCATGGACCCGAGCACTTATTATGCTTTGGGTCCTATTTTTTTTTTCTTTTTTTTTTGAGATGGAGTCTTACTCTGTCACCCGGCTGGAATGCAGTGGCGCCATCTCGGCTCACTGCAACATCTGCCTCTCAGGTTCAAGAGATTCTCCTGTCTCAGTCTCCCAAATAGCTTGGATTACAGGAGAGTACCACCACACCAAACTAATTTTTGTATTTTTAGTGGAGACAGCATTTCTATATATTGGCTAGGCTGGTCTTGAACTCCTGACCTCAAG
Organism: Cebus imitator; assembly: GCF_001604975.1. Classification (NCBI taxonomy): domain Eukaryota; kingdom Metazoa; phylum Chordata; class Mammalia; order Primates; family Cebidae; genus Cebus; species Cebus imitator. The sequence continues at coordinate 7,122,431 of NW_016107355.1, forward strand.
TGATCGGCCCACCTCCGCCTCCTAAATTTGGGTCCTATTTTTCAAAGCAAAGAGGAAAATATTAAAGAAACATGCAGCTGGCTGTGTTAAAATATCAGATTTGCATTGCGTAAAGCTCACACTTCTTTTGCAGGATGGCAGACAGATTGGAGGGGCCAGAATGGATTCAAGGAGACCAATCAGGAGGTGACTGTAGTCTTCCAGGGAAAAGATGTTGAAGGGGAGATGGAGAGATGGAGATGGATCTCAAGGGTGAAGAAGAAATGCAGAGAGGGTGTGAAAAACGACTCAGCTGGCCTTGCCCAGTTATGTATGGGGTCACTGGTCTTAAAGATGGGAACTACTGAGAACCACTTCCCTGTGTTGCCCAGTCCATCTTTGAATTAACAAAGAAGTATCTTCCTGTGTTAAGTAGAAATATTTCATTTCCTGTAAATTCCATCACTAGGAGTACGGATAGATCGATTTTAATATCTCTCCCACAAGATAAATCCTCAAACACTGAAAAATAACTCTTTTATATCCCCAGAGGTCTCTCTTTTCCTGGTCAATATTTTAACTCTCTATTTTTCATATGGAATGGTTTCAAGCTTCCTTTCTGTCTGGCTTTTCCCTTCTGAATGACTGCCAGTTTGTCTATGTCCTTCTTTATGTATATAGAGCCCCATATTCTTTTTTTTTTTAAAGTAATAGTACAGACTTGTTCTTGTTGCAAAGCAAAAGTACACACTCAAGAAAGGGGAGTGGGGTGTACTCAAGAGAGAATCATGCAAGGGGGCTGGGGTTCCTATCTTCATGGTTTCTTTAATCAAGGGGTGGAATATTCATGAAGATTCCTGGAAAAAGGTAAAGGTTTCTCAGAACTGTGGTGTCACTCATTTTTACACCAAATATGGGTGTGCCCGGAAGTGCCATGGCAGTGGTGGGTGTGTGATTTGTATGTTTACGGGTGTATAATGAGGTCCCAGGTGAAACCTAGGGCAAATCCAGCACCATATAATGAGGTCCCAGGTGAAACCTAGCGCAAATCCAGAACCAAACCAACTATTTGGTTCACTTGGTCTTAGCCAGCTTGATACACACCCTGTTTTTCAGGGTCTTACCAGCCCGTGAGCTCTGCAGCTATTTCAACAGTTTCTTTTTGCTAGTCATTTGAAACTGCTGCCTGGAATTTTCCTAATCTGTGATCATCCTGTATTATTCCTGTCTCATTCCTCCAGCTTAAAGATTTCCATCCCTTATCCTTAAGGCTTGATGTGGGAGGAAGTCATTCTTCTGTATCTGCTTCCCACTGATTAAGGGCATAGGCTCTGCGTAGTGAGGGCATGGTACTCTGGCTATCTGTTCTAAGGATCCCAAGGGTGGGTTATCAGGAAAGTCTAAATCCAAGGCAGAAGACCTCAGTACTTTAAGGGAAGGTTTGAACATTACAAAGTAAAACAAGACTAGTACCTCTCTAATTTTAGATATATTTAAGGTTACAATCAGATTTTCTAATTTAATAATACTATTTAATAATATTATTGGATTCTTTTTAAAAGGAGAAATAACAATGGTTTATTGATAAGTTATTGAGAAGACACAATAACTTTTTCTGGAAAAAGAAAAAAAGAATGGAGAGGAGGCAGCTCTAGGAAGCAGTTGGCATCCTGCCTGCTTCATATCTGTAGGAACAGGGCTGGTAGCCTCCCCCTCTGGTGAAAATTCTGGCCACTCTGTTCTGACAGATTAATAGCCCCAAACTACTCAAAGTTGGGGCAAAACTTCAAGGAATGTAGTGGGAATAGAATGCTGTGTCTCTGAGGCAAGAGTTGACTGACTTGTTGGGGGAAGTGGGTTCATGAAAGCAGGACCCTGAGCTCTGTTAGAGGCTAATTAATCCTCAGGACTCATCTGGATTCAAGAGTATCTCCCCTCATGTTCACCCAAGGACTCAATGGAGAACATGCACCAAAACTTGGGTGCCTATAGCCAGGCCATGCAAAGGGTGGGCTTAGGGAGACTCATTAACCCCCACACAGATGCAAGGGGTCGGAGGGTGGGGGGTGCTTCTGTCTTTTCGGCCTTGTGACCAGGTCAGCTTTGAGGGAAACCCAGAAAGGGAAGTTCTAACTGGGCTCGCCCAGGAAACAGGGTTGGGGCAGGATAGGCAGGTTGACAATAGGAACACACGGCTCTCCTGGCTCCACTATGAAATTCTCACTGCAAAGCGTAGACTTTTGTCTGGTTTCATTTTGCCTACTTCCCTCACATTTCCTTAAAGGTCTTGTTTCTCCAGTTTACTGGAAGAATGTAGAGATCAGAGGTAAATTTGTGTAATAAATCTGAACAGAAAAGAAACAAAGTCCAGGATGGAGGGAATGTGAAAACTGTCAAGGAAAGTTCTTTCATATTATTGGTTCTTAAGATTACTGTTAACTAATATAGAACATATATGTTATGTATACATAACATAGAACATACTATTATAAGATTAATGGTTATACACTTATGTATACATAACATAAATATACATACTTTGTATACAATTACATATACATATACAAATACATATGGTCATGTAAACCTATGTATAAATAACATATGTTATGTATTAATTAACAAAAATAATTCTGTTACTAAATTTTATATAAATATATAAAATTTATAAATTAATTATATAAATATATAATGGGAATATACATATGTTAGTTATATATATATATTCGCTTTCTTCAACTTAATAAAGAGAGTGGATTAATTTGCCTCTGTTCGATGACTAGAGACAGGTCTTTGTAAGCTAGGTTGGGGCCAGTTGAATTGTCTGATTCAGTGTTACCCTCAGCACCAACAGAAGCCACTCAAATCCCAAACTCTACAAGTAAAAGTACCCAAAACTTGCCAAGTGCAGAATGGCTTATTTAAATACACACACACACACACACACACACACACACACACACACACACACACGCACGCAGTAGGCTTTGGATTTCCCTGCATCTTTTTCTTAGTTTTTGAGACTGCAGTGCTCACCTAGATACTGATACTAATGCAGAATAAGTATTCCATAAATATTTGTTCAATGAATGCACTAAAGTGATTTTCACATATACATTGTGAATTTGAAATTGATACAATCACTTAAATTTAAAAATGGGTCTTCAATTACAAGCTCTCTACAATCTAATTACATGAATACATTGCTAAGTAATATTTTATTGCCTACATAGACAGAAGAATAATGTTCTCAGGAAATGAAAATTTTTTTCACCTTCAATGTTAAGAATTTGCCAAAAATGCCGAGTCTCCTAGAGAAAAAGACTGATTATAGTTGGGCAACAGCAATAGTTTTCCTTCATCAAAGGTGGATGCTAACTCTTGGAGAGGGCACGCTAACATTCTTCCCAAAGCATAAAGTTTTTCTAACTTGGATTTCTGAAGCCGCTACTAAGATAATAGATCATCGTACTCTTCATCAGAGAGTAGCTTACTGACCGAAACACTGTAGAGATAATACCTGTGTTGGCATTGCTGTAGACATACTGACTAAAGTGTATTGGTAAAAATATAATTTATATATAGCTGAAAGATGTAAGAATCTAAAATGAACTTCCCAATGAGTAGCACATATCAAAGAGCATTTGCAGTAAGAAAACATCCAACTGATGCACTGATGGCATTACAACTAAATGAAATCATTGAAGTCCTCACACAAAAGGTGCTTGGCACTCAGCCTTATTCCTCGCAGCTGTAGGTTGTAAACTTTTAAATATGTGTCTTCAAGGACTGCTTTAGGATACAGAACTGACAATAGCTATGAGCCCTGCAGATAACAGTTTTGCTTTTGTTTTCTTCTTTAGGAGTTTTTGTCTTGTTTCTAGACAAATACTTTACAAATTATTCGTATGAGATTTAGGTATTAGTGTTTATTCATGACGGTTTTCTAAACTGATTGGGATATAAGTATTTAATTTTTTTCTTTAAATCAGCTGTCAAGAGGCAATTAGGTGTCTGCATTAAATAGGTACCACTGGATATCCTTTAAGTTTTGTTTGTAGACAGACATATAAGATTATTTATTTATTTACTTAGTTATTTTGAGACAGAGTCTAGCTCTGTCACCCAGGCTGGAGTGCAGTGTGTAATCTTGGTTTACTGCAATCTCCACTTCCCAGGTTCAAGCCATCTTCCCACCTCAGCCTCCTAAACAGCTGGGACTACAGGCACACACCACCAGAGCCTGTTAATTTTCATATTTTTGTAGAGACAGGGTTTTGCCATGTTGCCTTTGTTGGTCTTGAACTCCTGAGCTCAAGTGATCTGGCTGCCTCAGCCTCCCAAAGTGCTGGGACTACAGCTAAGCCACCATGCCTGGCCCCGGGTTTTTTTTTTTTTTTTTTTTAAACAAACAAACAACCCTTTGTTTTCAGCTGAGCCCTCTCTCTTCTTTTAATACTTACAATCTTATCTTAGTCCTTTTTTAAAATAGAGAAAGAGCAAACAGTCATTTTCTTAGGCTTAGAAATTCTTATTTTATAAGAAAACTGGCCTAGCTAATCTAAATTGCACATTTCAGAAATATGGTACATGTGCTGTCATGCTTTTTTTTTTTTTTGTCTATTTTTACATAAATAATTAGCCAAACTTTAGAACCTACTCTAAAAATTCTAGAAAAAGCTTCATTGGGATGTTACAGGAATTATGCTGAAGGTAATTGGAGAGAACCGCCTAATCTTAATGGTGAGGTGTTCCATCAGAAATGTGGCCAGCCTTCCTCATTTGTTCCGATCTCCCATGTCCTCCAGTAAATGTTTGTAGCAAAGTAAAATACAGTTTTTAAAAAATCTGGCACATAACTTGTTAATACTTTTCTTAGATGTATGTAATTTTTGTGGTTATTATTATTATTATTATTTTTTTTCCCATTTATTTATTTTATTGTATTTTAGGTTTTGGGGTACATGTGAAGAACATGCAAAATTGTTGCATAGGAACACACATGGCAGT
>NW_016107355.1:7133804-7156724 GCF_001604975.1 Cebus imitator
CTGGGTTCAGGCAATTCTCCTGCCTCAACCTCCTGAGTAGCTGGGATTACAGGCACGCGCCACCATGCCCAGCTAATTTTTTGTATTTTTAGTAGAGATGGGGTTTCACCATGTTGACCACGATGGTCTCAATCTCTTGACCTCGTGATCCACCTGCCTCGGCCTCCCAAAGTGCTGGGATTACAGGCTTGAGCCACCGCGCCCGGCCTCATTTCTTATTCTTGTCTTTCCAAACTAGCTAGATCTACAGAAAATACTGAATAATAGTATGGAGAAAACTTTGACTTCTAACGTACAGAGAACTCTAAGGTTTCATGAAATTAAAGTATATAATTGCTATTTTGTTTGGACAGACATACTGTACCACTAAAGCTTCCTTTTATTTCTAGCTTACTAAGAGGTTAGTATAGTATTATCACATCCTTTTCCTATTTCACATGGTAGAGTAAATAAGATTAATTAATTTACGTATTATGAATGATCCTTGCCTTCCTGAATTAAACCCTATTGGGTCATAGTATATTAATCTTAAAAGTTACTTTTCTATTTGGTCTGAGCCATCTTTTTAAATATGTCTTTACCAAAAACAAAACAAAACAAAATAAAACAAAACAATCCTTACTGTTTTTCAGTACCCCTTTAAATGAACTCTAAGAATTAATACTAGGCTTTTTGGTTAGGGATTTTCTCTTTGAACAGGTTTCCTATATGTAGTTAAAAGGATTTTCAATTCAGTATTATTATTGTAGTCATGACCAAAATAATTTTCAAATGCTTTAATATAAACCTATACTTAGCTTATGCTTCTTTATACCTATAATGACTAATAAACTATGATTGCTAATTTGTGATTTTCTAAGGCTTCGGCATCTTACATGAGATAATAATTATTCAATATAAATAAATCATCTTTTGTGAGGTAGACGAAATATACGCAGAGAGATTTACAATGTATTTTTAGCACAGAGTTACTTTTTGTAGAAAGGAACTCCAACTACAATAAATGAGAATCCTTCCTGAAAGTAACTTACAGGGTTATACATGTTTCAAGTTGTTCTTGTGTATTTAAAAAAATTAAAATTCTGATCATAGTCCACGTATTTTTGAAACAAATATATTAGATTTTTAAAATCTGAGAATCTTACTTGTATTATCAAATAATGATTTTAAAATCAAAATATTTTGTTTATAATTGAAATGATGTTTTAAATCTAAAATTAAATACTCATTTTAAAGATCAGGTAGAAGGTCATTCACTTTATGGCTCTCAGAGATGAGCAACCTCAATCTTCTTAGAGCCGGGAATTATCTGCTGCTACAACTGCATATTACGACAAGCTTACGATGCCTTGGTGTCGGGGAGGGGTCTTTGGATCAACATTGTCTTTAATAAAAATTATTGGAAAAGGGTATTTGCATATATTCCTCAACTGAAGACTTTTTCTACAAGTAAAGTAACTGGGAAAAGTTCTAAAGCAATTTTTTAAAAAAGATTAAAATTTTTAAATCTTTTAATTAAAACTGTTGCCCAGGCTGTTCTTGAACTCCTAGGCTCAAGCGATCCTCCCGCATAGTTGGACTACAGGTGGATGTGACCATGTCTGGCTGAAAGGGGAGAAATTCTCCGATTTTGTGAGTTTTCTTATTCTTTCTTGCTTTTCAGTTTTTGAAGAGACAGGATTTCAAGTGCAGTGGTATGCTCATGGCTTGCTGTAACCTTAACCTCCTGAACCCAAGCAACCCTCCCTCCTCAACCTCCCGAGTGGCTGTGACTACAAGTGTACACCACCACACCTGGCTAATTTTTAAATTGTTTTTGTAGATAGGGGTCTCGCTATGTTGCCTAGGCTGGTCTCAAACTCCTGGGCTCAAGCAATCCTCCCGCACTGGCCTCCCAAAGTGCTGGGATTATAGGTGTGAGCCACTACTCCAGACCTGTTCTATTTTTCTATCTACAGTTTGGGCTAGGTTATATGACACTTATCCCCAAAATTAACTGAGCTGAGCATTTATTGCATTCTTAGTACTGTTCTTAGCACTTGACTCGTATTCTTACAGCTCTCTTGGTAGGTTATCCCCAGTTTCAGATAAGGACTATACGAACAGAGAGGTTAAGAAACTTGACCAAGGTCACACAGCTAGTTTGTGACAGAGTCAGGATTTGAACCCAGCTGGGATCTTGAGACTCCACCTTTTGTTGTTGTTGTTATTGCCCAGGCTGGCCTCAAATTCCTGGCCTCAAGTGATGCTCCTGCCTCAGACTTCTGAGTAGCTGGGACTATAGATGCATGCCATCATGCCTGGCAAAGTGATTTTTTTTTTTTTTTTTTGTGGGGGACGGAGTTTCCCTCTTGTTACCCAGGCTGGAGTGCAATGGCGCGATCTCGGCTCACCGCAACCTCTGCCTCCTGGGTTCAAGCAATTCTCCTGCCTCAGCCTCCCCAGTAGCTGGGATTACAGGCATGCGCCACCATGCCCAGCTAATTTTTTGTATTTTTTTAGTAGAGACGGGGTTTCACCATGTTGACCAGGATGGTCTCGATCTCATGACCTTGTGATCCACCCGCCTCGGCCTCCCAAAGTGCTCCAAAGTGGCTTGAGCCACCACGCCCGGCCGGCAAAGTGATTTTTAAAGAAAACACACACACACACACACACACACACACACACACACACACACACACACTCTTACTAGAACTATTTGATGAATGCAATTTTAAATTCCCATCATTTACATTTGAAAAGGAAATGGCAATGGCCGCCTGTTACCATGCTGTTTTCCTACAAAATTGCTGGTTTGACATGGAGGCCTTTGGGAAACACAGGAACCAATATAAATATCTATTCCCAAAGCCCATTTACCTTAGGGGATATTTTAACCTGTAGATAAAAAAAAAATTCACTTTGTTTATCTTCCATATTTTAAGCAAATTTCCCTGTTTCCAACAGATTTCCCTCTTTCATATTTCATTGGATTATTTAACTAGAATCACTTCAGGGAAACTTAAGTCAATGACAGCATTTTTGCACTGGAGAGCGGGTGGAGACACGATGTTACATTATAATGATCATAGCTCTAGTATTTTCTTTTCTAATTAGGTATTATCACATTCTGAACATTTTATCTGTCAAATCCATTCATAGGTTGTTTGCCCTGAACCTAGGCACCACAGGCAGTTTTCAGAAAATAATGCAAACATAGTATTAACAACTCACCTGGGCCCATTTCCATTTTCTTTCTTTTTTTGGATGCAGTCTTGCTCTGTCACCCAGGCTGGAGTGAAGTGGCTTGGCTCACTGCAACCTCTGCCTTCTGGGTTCAAGCAATTCTCTGCCTCAGCCTCCTGAGTAGCTGGGATTATAAGTACCAGCTATCACGCCCAGCTAATTTTTTGTATTTTTGGTAGAGGTTGTACAGGCGGGGTTTCACTATCCTGGCCAGGCTGGTCTTCAACTCCTGATCTCATGATCCACCTGCCTCAGCCTCCCAAAGTGCTGGGATTACAGGTGTGAGCCACTGTGCCCGGTCTACCTCATTCCCATTTTCTAAGTTTACCCTTTCTTGTACTTACCTTTATTTCCTTAAACATGAAGACACCCCACATTGCAGCTATAAATCCTGGACCCTTAAAAAAATATATAAACTTTAATTATATTGGATATTTACTCATGACTAGGTTCTATATAAATATATTAAGTAGGAGATGAGAATATAAAAATATTTTCAGGGAAAACTACCCATAATATCAACCCTAACTCCATACTAAGCTAAACATTAAGTGATACTAAGTAAAAGATGAAGACTTTTTTTCATTTTCTTTTCTTCATGGTCTTCATTTTTATTATTTTGATGATGCGATAATATTTTCTGCCACATAATATTTTTCTTTAATATATTTATCATAAATCATTTTTATAAGCACATAGCTTATTATTTCCATTGGCCTAGTTCCTTAGGTTACTAGAAACGGGATCAGTAAGAAAAGTGTGCACAAGCTTCTAACTTTCTTTGGCATGAGATAATCTCATAACTGAAGAAATTCTGGCATGTTCTTTTTGGCTTAACAAATAATGTACATGTGGAAATAGCTCATGCTTTAAAAAAAAACTTTGATATTACTGCAGAGCAATCAAGTGTGGCTAGCATTAAACACCAATGAATGCTAAAAATACGTTTGCGGGAAGATTAAAATAAACACATAAGGGAAAACAACAGGGGTTTCTGGGCAGGAGACAAAGAAAAGAACGAAATCATGTAGGACAGAGGAAACGAGAAGAAATAGGTGAAGAAAAGGAATGATTCTGCAATTTATGAACGTCAAGATATTCAAGTTTGGTTTAGCTGAGAAGGAAGAAAATTGGAATTTGGGTTAATTGTGGTCTTTGTAGAGAAGGTGTATTGTATCAGCATTTTTATCATTGCTCTTCAAACCCCAAAAAACTCTGGAAGAGTTTCAAATAGATTCCAAAATGATTTTCCCCCACCACTACTCCAACTGTCTAAAAGACTGAGTCAACAGTTTGATTCCACTCCTGGTATGTAAGTGAAGCAAAAAAATACATTCCTCTCTGTTTATCAGTATCTGGAAAGTCAACATCAAAAGAGACAGAGAAATAGTTCAAAGAACTGCCTTTTATCAATGATGTAAGTTCCTAAGCCTCAAAATCCAAATCAAACAAGAAGCATATGGGTCTTTTAAGCAATCCCACACTGACTTTCTACAGAATGGGAGGAAACAGTAGAACAGAGGATACCATATTAATGTTATGCTTAAGAATTTTTAATCTGAAAATCCATTTCCCTTCAGAGAACATGGTACAGGACAATACCGCAAGGTGTCATTGACCTTTGAAGGTTCTTGTCTGATTGTTTTCTAAATATGAGTTTAGGCACGGCCTAAGCATTATTGTGAGGAGTAGTGGTTATAAGAGGGCGCTTTGCTAAAAGTAATGCAAGCATACGTCAAAGTATGTACTGACTCTGATTTAGGCCAAGGGAAGCCACGTAGGAAGGGCATCTTAATAGGAGATACAATGGTTTTGGTAATTTGGACTGTATATTTTCCTTTTGTAAACTAATGCAAATTAGGTGTAAATCGGCTTTTGCAAACAAAGTGAACTTGCACCTATCTTGAGAATAAGCTGATTCAGTTTAGAATTATCAAGGAAGACTTGGAGCAGAGGTAACAGCGCTTACTAGGTGACTTCTTTCTTTCTTTCTTTTGGCTTTTTAATGGCTTTTTTCTTTTTTAATGGCTTTTTTCTTTTTAGTGGCTTCCTTTCTTTTGGCTTTTTAATGGCTTTTTTCTTTTTTAATGGCTTTTTTCTTTTTAATGGCTTCCTTTCTTTTGGCTTTTTATTTGCCAATAAACAAAATGGACATTACTTTCAAAGAACTCAGGCTAGTTATCACTGGATATATAACTATGAGAATAGGTATACCTGGGAAGAACAGCACTGCTGGGATATTAAAAATGTATTCTAATAAAATTGACTGACCATATTCATAAGTGTTGAAGGTTGGTGATAGGTTCGTTTGACATTTTATATTTAAAAAGTTTAAGAAATCATGGCCGAGCATCGAGGCTCATGCCTGAAATCCCAGCACTTAGTGAGGCCAAAGCAGGCGGATCACCTGAGGTCAGGAGTTTGAGAACACCCTGACCAACATGGAGAAACTCCGTCTCTACTAAAAATACAAAATTAGCTGGCCATGGTGGTGCATGCCTGTAATCTCAGCTACTCAGGAGGCTGTGGCAGGAGAATCGCTTGAACCCAGGAGGCAAGATTTCTCCATTGCACTGCAGCCTGGGCAACAAGAGCGAAACTCCATCTCAAAAAAAATAAATAAGTTTCAAAAATCTAGCCCTACCAAAATATATATATATTAATTATATATGTCATCTATCTTACATATATAATTTATATATACAATTATTGTATATATTGTATATATTGTATATATAATAATTAAGAATGTAAGATTGTAAGAATGTGATATATATTATATAATATATAAGAATTCATTATTTGTCATAAATTATTTTTATAATAATTTATTTAATAAATATATATATTTAATATATAAATTTATATTATAAATTTTAATATAAATTTATTTAAATAAATAATTAATTATTATATATTATATATATATCTCTACACACAGAAAAGTTTCAATTCCTACCCTCAACAATCTTACATTCTTAATTATTATATACAATAATTACATTCTTAATTATTATGTATATAATATTCAGTTCCTACCCTCAACAATCTTACATTCTTAATTATTATGTATACAATTAATTATGTACATAATAATTAATTAAGAATGTAAGATTGTTGAGGGAAGGAACTGAATCTTTTCTGTGTGTAGATATGGTTGTCCTTGGATAAAGTGACTAAAGTAAAACCAAATAAGGGCCTAGTAGCAATAGGGACCTCCTCCCTCACCAACTCCAAATACCTGTCCTTCCCAGATAACAAGCACCACATGCACCAGGTAAGAAAGTTACACCTGGTGAGTGAGAAGGCTCTGCCTACATTACAGTTTTTCAAGAGCAATCTCTTTGATGGGCAGGTTGTCAAAAGCCACAGTGACCATTCTCACTGATCCTCTCTCTGCCCACACCCCACTACCTCAGTGGTTTATTCCCTCTGAATTAGGCTCATTTTGTCCTCAATCTTTATTCTAACCCAAAACAAGAAATGATGGTAGTAAAACCAACTCTGTCTACTAGAAAATTTTGTAAAGTATGTTGTTTTTCAACTTTCCCTTTAAGAGGTCCCATATAAATTCTATTAAAACTTCAATGCAAAAAAAAAAATTGGTCTGTTCTGAGGAAATAATATGCTGCCAATAGTAAGAATTACCTACCCCATTGCATTGTCCTTTTGAAATCACTAGGTGAAGTTTAATGTTTTAATGTTTAATCACAGCAACTATTTGCTCCCTTTCTCATCTTTGCCACTGTTTAGATTTTTTATTTGTGTTTGTATTTCTCTTTGTCTGTGTAACTTGATTGATTCTGTGTATTTTAGAAAAAATCACCTTAAAACCTTTTTGGAGAACCCATGTCTGCTGAAGAATATAATTTGATTAAAAGAAAAAGAATCACTATCATATGATAAAGATAAAAGTTTACATTTAAGCAGTGGCTTGTCCTATTTTAATAAATATTATTCTCCCTTATCTACATAAGGGATTTCATATTGTCAAATAACATTTGCGTCTATAGCCAAGGGACATCTCATACTGTATACTTTTTTCTGCAAATTTGCTTTTATGCATTTAACAGGTAAGCTTTATACCCACTGCCTGTCACTTCTAACGTAAGTGTCCTTGAAATAAGGAAGAACAAATCCCTTGTTGGAAAGAATTTGGGTCCTTTGCCATTTCTATTATGAAAGACTTTAGACCTACAGAAATTCTTCATAAATTGTTAGATTTTTCCCTCAGCAGGATTAAGAATGTTAAAATGTGGATTCTGTAAATTTTTTAAAAAGCCCTTTATTATTTGAATTTAGTTGTATTTGAAAGCTAACTATTTTACAGAGTAGAACTGTCAAAATATACTGTTTGGTGCCCAGAATTTATATCAAATTATATCAGTGGTTTATAGACTAGACAATGTTTCTAAAAAATCAGTTTTCTAGCTTTACACAGGTATGCAAACACTAAAATGTTTTAGATCAAGTTTGTTAGTGATGATGATTTTGGAAGCAGGCGATGCAATTGAATGCTGGTTAGCAATCTACAATATCTAGGGCAGACCTAATAGCCCACCATGAAAGCAGTTCCTGTATGTATATATCAATCCTAGTACCACAGTGAACCTAAAACAAATTCTCAGTAAGATCCCATTATGATGGCAGAAAGTAGCACTGTGTACTGGAAACCCCATACTTAAAAGTCTTCAGCTTTTCCTTAGCTATGAGACTTCAGATCATGTTCTTAGCTATTGCCTCAATTTTCTTATCTTCAAAATGGGAATAATCTTATGAATACTTATTTTGCCTATGTAAAAAAATGTTTTTCTATTATCTATGTTTTACATCATTAGCACCTAAAAAATTGGATGAAGCAAATTGTATTAAGTACAGAGTGGTATCACCCAGAGATAACACCTTGCTTTAGCACTTTCAGAAAGTTTTGCTTAAAAACAGTGAAGTACCATAAGAAGAGGTGTCTGAAGTACTTTCAGTCTCACAAAATGGTCATGACATTGATGTGGTAATACACATCAAACCATTTTTTATATTTATAGGCTTTTATACAAGTAGAGATCAATAGTTGTAAATAGCAAATTTCAGTGTCTCTAAAATGACATCAGATAAACTAATCAAACAAAAACTGCAAGGATATTAGAGATTAAGGATTAATAGCCCTGCTAAAATGAGCTCAGAAATGTTCCTTAGCAGTCAGGTACATGAAGATTCAAGAGGGTCAGTTTATCTATCTGAGTCCATTTAATTGTACTCCTAAAAAAATCAAACTCCATCACAGTCTGATGCCCTAAGAGTGCTTCAGAAAAATTGGATTGACATTTATAAAATGAAAATTTGGAAAAACAGTTCAGCTACTTACAGCAGTGATTATAGGAAAACTGACCACAGCACTCAGAGAGTGATTCGCTATGAACCAACAGCAGGTAGCTATTGCCCAAAGTACTCCTGAGAGGAATCCTGAAATAGAAAGACAACACACATTTGCAGACCATGTTCCTCTCTTGAAGAACTCACACTTTAGCTACAACAGGAATACCAAGGTGCACACATAAATGCATTCTGATCAATGTTGTTGGCCAATATGGATTTTTGAGCTGTGTTTTATTGTTACTTTAGAACCAGGTAATTTCTCTACTCTTGGCTGCTATGGGTAGAATGAGAAATACTTTCACATTATTGGCATTAAAGTACCCATAGTAGTAAAAGAGGTAGAGATTGGATGGTGAAGAGGGGCCTGGGGACAAGGTGAACATGAACATTCTCTGCAAATACCATTTACTGTGAACCATAAATATTAATAAAGTAGATCAGAGTGATGGTACTGCTGAGAAAAAAAAATCTGTAGGATCTAAGTAAAAATACCAGCTAAACTTTCACAGTACTTTAGCTAGGCGTTCGGTAAGTATTCTAGCATTTTCTATATTGTGGTATTCTTTAGCATGAGTCTGTTAGGCATTTAGAATAAGACTCTGACTTACGCCTTATTTTTGCCTTTAAAAAATTTTACTTGTGGACCTATATTCCAAATTGAATTATAAGAAACTCCTAAATGAGATTAAAAAAAAAAGCACAATCAATGCCTAATGAATTAAGTCCAAAAGCATGTATGTTTAACATACGTCTTTTTTGAAGTCATCACACTCTCTTCTTATATTTTGTAGCAACTGTTTTCCCAAGTTACTGCATATTCCTATTTGTTGATATATGAACCCTTAGATAGTGAAAAAGAAATAGTAAAGGCTGATGATCAATACAGAAGATTGGAAAGGATTTTAATAGATTTATTGTTTAAGCTTTGGTTCTGTAATAATGGCCAACATTTCATATTCAGTTTCATGGATTTAAAATACTTCATATTTAGTGGTGAATTGGGCCAAAGTAATTAGGGGGAATGCACACACACACACACACACACACACACACACACATACACCCCACACACACACAGAGGATGGCTTGATTTCCAGAAGAAACTTATTCAAGCTAAATGAGTTGTAGAAGACACTTTCATATAGTAAGAAGATCTTCTGTAGTACATATTCTTACCTGGTAGGACTGCTTCAGGATATAGTTTAGGACTATTTTTCATGGCTATGCAGTAGGCAAGAAAGTAGACAGTACTTGTAAGAAAGATGCCACTGAAGTGTGCAAAAACATAGTCTAAATCTGAAAATAGAGATTAAAAACTCTCAAATACCATTTCAGTCATTCCAGATACATTTAGATTTCTCAAAATAAACTCACCAAAATTAACCTTAAAAGTAAAGAAACCGGCCGGGCGCGGTGGCTGACGCCTGTAATCCCTGCAATTTGGGAGGCCGGGGCGGATGGATCACGAAGTCAAGAGATCGAGACCATCCTGGTCAACATGGTGAAACCCCGTCTCTACTAAAAATACAAAAAATTAGCTGGGCATGGTGGTGCGTGCCTGTAATCCCAGCTACTCAGGAGGCTGAGGCAGGAGAATTGCCTGAACCCAGGAGGCGGAGGTTGCGGTGGGCCGAGATCGCGTCATTGCACTCCAGCCAGGGTAACAAGAGCGAAACTCCGTCTCAAACAAAAAAAAAAAAAGTAAAGAAACCAACAATTATATTTAATCGTCCTAGTTTTCTACATGGTGTTCATATAGAATTTTAATTGATACATTTAAAATCTGGATACATTATTAGATTAGTTACTATAATTAAAACTAAAGGCTAGTTTTTATGGTAATGTGGTAAAGCTAAATAAGAAACAATGAATTATGTGACCGTGATGTTAATACCTCCCTTTTAAGAATAGGCATTCAGGCCTAATTTTACTAGTAACAATAGCAATTATAGCAAATCTTCAGGTTGACTACAGTGGGGATGTGGGTGAAAAAAATTAAGGGGTGCTAATTTTATATGATTCATTGATCAGTCTGGAGACCAGCATCTCTGTTGCAGATGACAGCTGTACGGAAGGCTATTCAGGAAGTTAATCCAGAGAGGGTTTTATTCAATTGTTGATTATAAACCTAAGTACATGGGGGAGTAAATATCCCATGATGGTGGCTCAAACTCAGCAAAATCCCAACTCCACTGACTAAAGTTTAAGCAGATGGTACTGTGGCCACACAGATGGGTGCACTACAGGTTCTTGGCTGGGAAAGCCATGCTGGACTCAAAGTTTCTGTCCCCTAAAATTTTGACAAAGATAAGTGGCCATGTTTAGGGAGAAAAGCTTAATGGACAGAGAATTTGTCTATTGCTCTAAGTCTTAAATCCTATCTCTGGATCATGTAAGGGTAATACATTTGTATATGAACCACCACAAAAGAAAGGAAAATAGAGTGATTTAAAAGCATGGAGCATTTGGGTGCAAATCCTCATTCCAGTACTCACTAAATTTGGGACTTGGGCAAATCATCTCATGTTAATTTTCTCAATTGTAAAACAAAGATAATAATGGTATTAGTTGCTATGAAGATTAACTGGGTATTTGTAAAATACTTAGGATAGATCATATACGACATATGTGTTGTTAAATAAATAAAATAAAAAATAATGCCCCGCACCAATTATTTTTGAATAAACCAAAATAAAGTGTTCCCATCACATTACATTTAGAGTTGTCACAAGCAAGATCCCTAAGAAGCCATTGTTCTCTTTGTGTAGAGATTGTTGAGGACATTGTTTATTATGTCCCTGTACCAAGAACATCTGTGCTCCCGAACAATTAGTTGTTTTTATCTTGTGCTCATTGAATCATGAGACTGATCTGACTTCCCTTGTGCCTGCAAGGACTCTAAGAGCCAAATTTAGGCTCCTTTCTAGCAAGTATACCAATGTAGTACAGTTTTTAGACTCGTTTCTGCCTCCTTTTATATCCCCACTCTTGTTTTTCTTTCTGTTTTACTTTATCCTGTGTTATTCTATTTTTATTAGTTTTTATCTTTTTGTAAAAATGCAAAAAAGTATTTGTATAAAATTTTAACTAAAAAAAGACAGAAGCCAACAAAAGGTCTGAGTAATATACATGGGGCTAACTATAAGAAGGAGGATGGAAACGATGGCATCTACTCGGTCTATCTGTTCTGCTACAGTTGAGCTCAGACGTCAACTTCTTTGTCAATCTTTCCCTCAAGTCTTTTGCCCTCCAAATTCTCCTTTATCTGAATACAGGTCACATTAATTTTCTGTGCCATCGGACTTAGAACTTTATTTTTATGAATGATCTTGTTCTCTTATCATTCATGGGTATAAGACATGCTTCAGCGTAATTAGAGGATCCCCAAAGTAAACACTCTTTCATCTCCTTTTGAACCTGTACAACGCTATTGCATGTAGTATTGTGTTTACTCCTAGGAGATTAATTCTATCCATGGAAACTGAGATATTAACAGGAAGCATTACCTTGGGCCTTCCAGTGCTCAACTCTGTGCCAGAAAAATAATATCCTCTGACCAAATAGGCTATACTTTGACCTTTACCAGATTTTAAAGTACTATGTATTACACTTTAGCCTTTTTAAAAGAGCAGAAGTGTACATGTTTTTCCCAAAGATCATCTAACTGGAAAAAATTGCCAAATCTTACTAGAAAGTCAGAAACCATGTTTTAAGATCCAAGTAGTTGAGGTGAATCTGACTAAAGTTGGTTGCATTTGTATGTTAAAGATCATATACAAATAATCCTTTATTATTTTTGGTCTTCAGTGTCTTCCTAATTCACCACTTACAATGAAAAAGAAAGATTGAATCGACACATATTTACTATTATCACAATTCTTTTTATATTCATAAAAAACAGATATTAATAAAGTAAGATAACTTTTTATTCTCACCATATTGGCTTGCCCCTGCATATATACTTTCATTTCTTTTGCTGTGGTCCTTGATATAGATGATTGGCACAAATGTAGATCCATAGATTACTCCAGATATCACTGCAAGACTGCAGCCCCTTACAAAACAAATAAATCACTATTAATCTTGGCCCAAAGCAATATTTCTGACAAACACACAAATGGAATTGTAAACATGCTTTACAATGCAAATCACAAACAAGCAAAAGTATTCATTTATGTCAAGCTCTGTGACTGGCAGAAGTCAGAGGAATACCCTGCAGTATTAAAGTGGCATCAGGGCTAGGAGGACAGCTTCAGTCCTCCACTGTCTAATTTTAGAAGTACATGATTTATAGAAATTAAAATGGATTATAAGTCATCATTACATAGATGAGAATATTGCGACAGTTATATTGTACAGTCTACATAAATAAACTTGGCATTCTAATTAAATTGAGTATCTATATACTGACACAATGCTTTATGCTTTTTTTTTTGAGATGGAGTCTCTCTCTGTCACCCAGGATGGAATGCAGTGGCACGATATTGCCTCACTACAAGCTCCACTTCCCGGGTCCAAGAGATTCTCCTGCCTCAGCCTCCTGAGTGGCTGGGACTACAGGTGCATGCCACCAAGCCTGGCTGATTTTTTTGTATTTTTAGTAGAGGCTGGGTTTCACTGTGTTAGCCAGGATGGTCTCGATCTCCTGACCTCATGATCTGCCCGCCTCAGCCTCCCAAAGTGCTGGGATTACAGGCGTGAGCCACTGTGCCTGGCCTTTTTTTTTTTTTTTTTAAAACAGTCTATGCTCTCCAGCACGGAACTAGGATAGACTGAGTACCAAATGCATGTTTGTTGAAAACAACTACTGAGCTCCACGAACTTGCCTATGTGTTAGTTGACAATGTCATGGTCAAGAGGAAGTGCTGATTTAATTAAATAATCTGGGTATTTCAGGCAAAACATTCCTTTTCATAAAAAGGAAATCTTTCATTTTCAGCACTGGAGTAATGCGGACTCCTCAGACTTGGGCCATATCTGCATAAAGCAAGCATTTCCAATGGTTGTAGAAGGAGGTGATTAATATTTTGGAGCAGTTCCTTGAAGTTAACACAAAGAACAATGACATAAAACAGAAAACAGGCCAGGCATGGTGGTCTTTGTTTATAATCCCAGCACTTTGCCACTGTACTTGGCCCTGGGCATCGGAGTGAGACCTTGGCCAGGCTCCGTGGCTCACGCCTATAATCCCATCACTTTGGGAGACTGAGGTGGGTGGATCACCTGAGGTCAGGAGTTCGAGACCAGCCTGACCAGCATGGAGAAACCACCTCTCTACTAAAAATAAAAATAAAAAAAAAATTAGCCAGACGTGGTGGTGCATGCCTGCAATCCCAGCTACTTGGGAGGCTGAGGCAGGAGAATCATTTGAACCCAGGAGGCAGAGTTTGGGGTGAGCCGAGATCATGCTATTGTACTCCAGCCTGGGCAACAAGAGCAAAACTCCGACTCAAAAAAAAAGAAAGAAAGAAAAAAAGAAAAAAAAATCACACAAACCTCCAAACAGAAAATAATTGTAGGCAAAAACAATTGTCTCCAAAATGTAAAAACTAACGTAGTCAATTTAAATAGTACTATATGTAACATGAGACTGTAGAAATTCATAAGACCACCTTGGCAATGTGTCTTCTCATGCTGAAAATCTCTGAGTCATGTGAAGTCTGGACTTCATAGCCATGGAGCATCCCAAACGCAGACCAGACTGTTAGACTAGGCCTAGCTAATTACAAGACAACTAACGGTATTTTTTTTTTAACAAGTATCTCGATGAAGGGGAGGCTTTGTGAAAAAATATTTGAAAAAAATTTTTTGTTTTAAAGATTGGTTTTATTCTGACACAAAACAGCAACATATTTATTTCTTCCAAAGGTTGTTATTCTTTCATTCATTCAAATTATTCAAATATTTGTTGAGTCTCTACTATGTGCCAGATGCTGCTCTTTCCCCCGTAAAGACAGTATACACACTATCAAAAAGAAGGCTTTACATTCTTGAGTCAAAAGATGTCATTACATGAAGTTTAAAGCAGCCATCAAATGTTAAATGCAAGCAATATAATAGTATGTATTTTCCTATTTATTTGGAAGTTCAAAAACAAAGCAAAGCAAACACCTTAAACTAGAGGGGCTGATGTTGAGGTTAAATCTCTGAGTCCTTATGGAGAAAGAGGGAGCAGGACCCACAAGGACACAGAATATTCCACTATATTTGACAATGAGTGTCTGCAATTATAAAACTGTCTAAACATAGGAGTGTGGAGATTCCCAGAGCAGGGCTGGGATCCTGGGTGGTGCCGTGGTAGACAAGTCTATTGCCTAATCTGATTGTGACTGCTGAGAGCAGATTGGTCACAATACTGCCTCTTTTACTTTAGCTACACGAGTCATGCAAAATTAGGTTGCTTTTATTATCTACTTATCATTTAGAGATAAGGGAAATGATTTAGTAATTACTTGAAGCAGTTGAGCTCAAGGGCATCTGTACTTAAAATTCAGCAGGGGACAAAGAAAACCTCGCCCCATGGAGATAGAAGTCAAAGCTTGCATTACTGTACTTTTCTTGAACTCAGATGAACATCATTTCAAGCTAGTAGTCCTGCTTTAACCAAATACGAAACAGAATTATAGAGCAAAGAAGTAACCTCTCCTTACACCATGCGGTGGTGTACTGTAGAAAGTTTATCCACCCAGGAACAGGGGTGTTGAGTTTTGTTGATCACCTATTGAAAACATTGGCACAAGTTAAAACAAAAAGAGCATTCAATTGATAATCACACTGCTGACAATATTTCTAGTGCTTTTCTCTTCTCTTTCAAACATGCTTTAAAATAGAATAAACATGTCACCTATGTATTCTGATATCTCTAAACTCAACTGTTTCTAATTCTTTCCTCTTTCATTTAGGATGGCTTGGCAGCTGACGAGTCCTCCATTTCAAATTGTCACATTTAATATGTGGCTATTTTCATACACCTATAAAAACTAATCAAACTTATTACTGCATGTTTCATTTGCATATCTTAATGTTCTGCATAATCTGTAAAGAAATTAGAACCAAGAAAATCTCAGACTGTCCTACTATGGAATGCTTAAGATCAGTAAACATTTCTTATACTAATTAAAAAAAAATTAATTAGTTAATAAAACATTCCCAGCCATGTTTCAAAATTAGGCTAATATTCTAAGTCAGGAAAAATGAGCAAATTCCTATTTCTACATGGAATTATAGTATTCCTCCCTTATCCGTAGTTTCACCTTTTGTGGTTTCAGTTACCACATTGTCAACAGTAGTCCAAAGACATTAAATGAAAAAGTCTGGAAATGAGTAGTTCAGAAGTTTTCAATTGCACACTGATATGCATAGTGTGGTGAAACCCCGCATCATCCCTCTCCGTCTTGCCTGGAATGTGAATGATTCCTATGTCTAGCCTATCTATGTTATGTACACTACCTGCCCCTGAGTCACTTAGTTGCTGTCTTGGTGATCAGATACAAAGATTTACTCTATCTAGGGTTTGGTACTATCTGTGGTTTCAGGAATTCCTTGGGCATCTTGCAACATATCCCCTGAGGATAAGGGGGCTATATTATAATACTGTCTCTAAGCTGAAGTGCTTTTTTTTTTTGAGACGGAGTTTTGCTCTTGTTACCCAGGCTGGAGTGCAATGGCGCGATCTTGGCTCACTGCAACCTCCTCCGCCTCCCAGGTTCCAGCGATTCTCCTGCCTCAGCCCCCTGAGTAACTGGGATTACAGGCGAGCACCACCACACCCAGCTAATTTTTTTGTATTTTTAGTAGGAACAGGGTTTCACCATGTTGGACATGCTGGTCCCCAACTCCTGACCTCAGGTGATCCTCCCACCTTAGCCTCCCGCAGTGCTGGGATTGTGGCCAACTGAAGCGTTCTTGATGTTATACTCCTACTGCTTTTGCAAGAGACAAGAAAGTAGATCTGAATTCTTTGCCATGTGCTAAGTCAAGTTTTCCTTCGGCAATAACGCTTTCTTTCATTATAAGGAGCTCATGATGCATGGCTGCATACCCACCCATCATCCTGTTTATGATCTTTAAACTTACTGCCTAGAAAAATCTCAGGCAGTTAGCCTACTGTGTGTCTTTTACCAGGTTGCATTTATTTTATTATTTTGTTCCTTTGTTTTGGAGGCTGGTTGGGCAGGAGGTGTCTGGATCCCTGAAGCAGGCAAGTAACACTTTCCCAAAGCCAACTCCTCCCTTCTCCTTGAAACATTTCCCTGATTAGGGATGCCTGTGGATTCATAAAACTCTTATCTTTACACTTAAGTTAATTACTATTCAACTTTAGTGTCAATTTGACTAAGGTTTTAGTTGATAAAAGTTTTGATAGAGGAAGAAGGAAAAAAGAAAGATTAATTTTGAAGTCAGGAGTAGAGGTAGCACCCTGCCAAGAGGCAATACATCACTGGGGGTGAGGGGCACTAGATTGAGAGGGGAGCTGGGTAGCACTGGCCTGGGGCAGACAGGAGAGACTCTTGAGATGAGAAGGACTAGGGCCTGGGTTCATGGCAATGAGGCTTTGCCCTGAAGTCACTTTTGTATACGTAGCTACTGACACTTGTGCTGTATCAGGTCCCTTTTAAAAGTTGCTCCTATTTAACTCAGATTTACTATTCCAGACTAATGTGGGTTCTTCGAGGTCAAAACAGTGACTCCTAACATATTTTCTATTTTTAACTTTGGGTAGAATGGAATATGACAGAAAAAAGAAATAAGAAGCAAAGCAAGTCCAGTTCCTACTCACCTATGACCTCACTTACCTTTCATGGGTTGCCTATGGTCTATTCTCCCCCAGGCCAATTTCAAAACCTCCTTCCTCCCCCTTTCTAAAGTTACTTTCACATTCCTCTGAAGTATTTAGGGTTCTTCTATTGTAGGAATCTTTAAATCATTACAAAATATGGGGTTATATATCTATCTCCTAGTAGAGATCTGTTAATCAAAATAAATAAAGCTGTGCGCTTGCTGAGAAGCTTAACTGTGGAAATACTGATTGCTACATAGACCTAGCCATAATAAATATGCTAAGATATATAACACAGCCATGATTGATGAGCAAACACCACTTTCTCATCTGTGTTTAAAATGTATGTATTTTCCTTTTATCTTAATTTTATGTTTCAAATCATGTTGTATCGTATTATACTCACATGCTCTGTTATTAATGGAGTGGTATCCACAGAACACGTGTTATTTGGTATTTCACTTTTGATGAACAAAAATATGAAAGCACTGTAAGGAAAATAAATTTGAGTGAGATTTGTCATAATACTGGTTTATATCAAGCTGCTTGATTTTTAAGAAAAAACACAACCGAAATAATCAGATCCTAATGATACATGATTACTTTCAAATTGCCCCTCAGTGGTCCTGGGGTTTCTCCAGAACCCCCACTCTCTTCGATCTCTCATTTTCCTTAACTACAACAGGCTAAAGGCTAAACTCATAAGCTTTCCTCCCACATCAGATCTTTCCCTTAACTTTGAAATCACATTGTAAAAGAAACACAAATAAAAACTACTTTGAAATAACATTGCTTACCTATTATATTGACCAACTTCAAAAGTTGAACATCCTTCCACAAACGCTAGGGGACAGACACTCTTAGATACTGCTGAAAAAGTGCAGAACTGTGTAACTCCCACAGAGGAGAACCTGGGGCGATCTACTGAGGCCCCTGGTGTGTCCACTCCTGACCTTACCAATTCTTCTCCAGGCCCACTAACACAGGTGCACTCACACTCAGGTGAGGTGGCCTACATGGTCATGCCATGGAATACTATGCAGCTGTAAAAATAGAAGAAGGATGAACTCTATGTTCTGATATGAAAATATCTCCAGGATACATTCAAGAGATAAAAACATACATTTAAGTCTAATGACTTTTTCCCTTTAACATCTCTCTCATAATACACTATGGGTGTCCAGTATCTTTGCAACAAATGTCTCACTTATTCTTGGCTTTTAACCATGCAAATATGTTAAAATGTGTCAAAAGATTAAATTAACTTGAGAAAATGAACAACACTAGGATACTCTTAACATCCCTTTTAAAATACTTTTAAAATACATTTGCATGGTTCAACATTTCACATAAAATAAGAAGCTTTCAAAGCATATATGAGGCTGAAATAGGGTACGTAGCTAGGTACAGAAGAGTGTCTATCGTATGCTATCTTTTGCATAAAAATTAAAATGTTCTAATAATTAGCTTCCTTTATTCCATCTCTTACTTGCTTTAAAATATGAATACTTTCAGATTCCTTTCCATATGAGAGTTAGCTCTCCTTTTGGATTTTTATGGCTCTCTGAATTATGTTCCACCCAACCCCTGTCTCAACGTAAATACCTGTATGGGCTTCTGTGCCTGACACTCCCTGCCCCAAGCTCTCTACCATCCCCTCACTCCATTTTTTCACATCGACTTGCCCTTGCTTCTCTTTCTTCCCTAGCTGGACACCCTACATACTCTTTGTCCTATCTGAACTAAAGAAGAGTTGAAGTGTTGAATGTGGTTTAAAAAAAACAACAACTTCCCCTTGGGTCACTCCTCACTGAATCTTCCTCTTTAAATTCCCACAACACTAAGAATAGTTACCACACGATCTAGACCATTTGTCACAATTCCATGTAATTTTTTTTTTCTCTAAAGATTTTCTAATTTAATAGAAGCCAGTGCGGGGCTCAGAAACCGATACCCCAAATTACGGCACATTGGTGTGCTGAGTACTTTGAATTATAGGAGGTTGGAAGTCCTCAGAAGCAGCCTCAGAAGGAAAGTCTCTCTCTGACTTCCTCATGCCCTGATGGCTTCTGCTCACCTTTCCCCCAGAGAAATTGGAATTCCTTTTCTCCAAGATGTGTCATGGACACTAAGCCAGTCATGAAACCTAGAATGGTTACTCTAACAACACCCCCACCCTCCACTTTCTGTGTAGGAGCTGGCTATAAAGAAATTCTCTGATCTACCTAGTCTACATCATAAGACCTTCATTCCAGAGGGGTCCTGTTGTATATTGAGGAGGAAGAAATGCTACACAAAGAGACCAAGAAGAATCTGAACCGGCGGGTTTCACTGTGTTTCTCCCCTCAGTCTATTAATTAGATCACACCCTTTGTGTAATCACATTTCTACATGGCTGCCAAATCTTCAAATCTAAGCAGAAAAATAGACTTTTTCCCCTGGATCTTTGGGTCTTCAGGTTCCCATGTCATGTAAAACTTTGATTAATTTTGTTATTTTTTTTTCTTGTTAACCTGTCTTTTGTTATAGGAGTGTCAGCCATGACCCTTATAAGGAAGAAAGGTATCACACCTTTCTGTCCCTACAGTAGAAACCACATCTTATATCTCCTTCAGGGTCCTCAAGATATTTAACACTTGGTAAAATTGAATGCATAAAGGCTAAGTATATAAGTATATTTAAATGAGTTATGTAAGTGTGTGTTTTATACATATGATATATATATTTACATACATACATATATTTGTGTAAATATGTGTGTATTTGTGTGTGTGCATATATATATATTTGCAAGGCTAATATTAGACCTTAATTGGCATTTTCTTCTCAAAATTTTACAATGAAAATCCTCTACTTTGTATAGACCTGTGTGTTTTTCTAATAAACAATACAGAATGATATGTTAGAAAATACTTGAAAGCTACAGATGGGATGGGCAGGACCAAGATGGACAACTAGAAACAGCAGCAATCGAAGGGTCACATCAAAAAGAACTATAATTAGCATGTGAATCCTTCACTGGCAACCCAGGTATCCAGATTCTCTCATCAGAACTGACTAGGTGGCTGATGCGATCACAGAGAGAAAGGAAGAGCAGTGTGGTGTGGAGGCCCACCTGAGAGCCACACAGGGCAGGGGAGCTCCTACCACCCCCCAGCCAAGGGAGGTGGTGAGTGAGCATGCTACCCAGACAGAGAAGCCATGCTTTTTCCACGGAATTGTGCAGCCCACAGACTGGAAGATCCCACTTGCAAACCTACACCATTGGGGCCTAGGGTCCCAAACCTGGAGCCATGCAGATTCTCAATAGCCTCTCAGCTGGAATCTGCCTAAACCTGCTGAGCTCCCTAGGGGAGGGGTGATCAGCAGCACAGGTGTGGCTGCCTGCTACCTAAGCTGTTTGTGCTTCTTGGGGAAGGGGCAGTTGCCAGCACTGGGACTCATAACTGCCTAACACGCAAAGCTGCCTGGGCTGGGGAAGGGCGACACCCAGCTCTATAGCTCCAGGCCAGGCTTTTCCCCTGCTGGAGCCAGGGATGCTGGATAGCTTGGTCCCCAAGAATTGCTCCCCACAGCCCAACACAGCAGCTGTGGCAGACTGTAGCCAGAGCACCTCTTCAGGCCTCACCCTGACCCATCCTTCCCCGCTCAGTGAGACACCCCTGTAGGAACTCCAACAATTCTAGCCAGAGGCTCAGGGACAGAACCTGGGCCTCCCTGGGCCTCCTCTAGGGGGAATGTTGGTCATAGTCACTGTGGACCAGCAGAGTTAGCCTTTCTTCTGGTAGTTCTGAGGAATCTGGACGGCCCAGATGAGTGAGTTTCCCCCCAGCGAAGCCCACCCCCTCCAAAAGGGACAGTCAAAGTGCTTTGTTAAATGGGTCCTGTTCCCCATGCCACCAAACTGGGTGAGATCCTCTGACAGAGGTTGTCAGACACCCTACACAGGAATTATCCTACTGGCATCAGGTTGGTGTCCCTTGAGGTCAGAGATTCCAGAAGAAGGAGAAGGAACCCATCTTTACTGTTCTCCAGCCTCCTTGAGTGACATTTCCAAGTCTGGGAGCAAACCAGATGCATAGGGCCTGAAGTAAACCTTCAGCAAACCACAGCAGCCCTACAGAAGAGGGACCTTATCATCGAAAGAAAAGCAAACAGAAAGCAACAACAGCATCAACAACAAAAAATGTCCCTGCAAAAACCCCATGCAAGGGTCAGCAGTCTCAAAGATCAAAACTAGATAAACTCATGAAGATGAGAAATAATTGACCAAAAAATGCTGAAAACCCAAAAGGCCAGAGTGCCTCTTCCCCTCCAAATGATCACAATGACTCTCTAGCAAGGGTGCAGAACTGGACGGAGGATCAGATAGACGAATGACAGAAGTAGGCTTCAGAAGATGGATAATAAAAAAATCTGCTGAGCTAAAGGAACATGTTCTAACCCAACGCAAAGAAGCTAACAACCTTGATAAAAGGTTAGAGGAGCTGCTAAGAATAATAACCAGTTTAGAAAGAAAGATAAATGACCTGGTGGAGCTGAAAAGCATAGCACAAGAACTTCAGGAAGCATACACAAGTATGAATAGCCAAAGCAAACAAGTGAAAGAAAGGATAGAAGAGTTTGAAGACCACCTTGCTGAAATAAGGCATGCAGACAATATTGGAGGAAAAAAGAATGAAAAGAGATGAACAAAGTCTCTAAGAACTATAACACTATGGAAAAAGACTAAGCCTACGATTGATTGGAGTACCTGAAGGAGACAGAGAGAATGGAAACAAGCTGGAAAACACACTTCAGGATATTATCCAGGAGAACTTCCCCGATCTAGCAAGATAGGCGAACATGTGAATTCAGAATATACAGAGCACACCACTAAGATATTCCATGAGAAGATCAACCCCAAAACACATAATCATTGGATTCTCCAAGGTCAAAATGAAGGAAACAACGTTAAGGGACAGCCAGAGAGAAAGGTCAGGTCACCTACAAAGGGGAGCCCATCAGAGTAACAGTGGACCTCCTAGAAGAAACTCTATAAGCCAGAAGAGATTGGGAACCAATATGCAACATTCTTAAGGATTTTCAACCCGGAATTTCATATTCAGCCAAATTAAGCTTCAAAGCAAAGGAGAAATAAAATCCTTTCCAGACAAGCAAATGCTGAAGGATTTCCTTACCACCAGGCCTGCCTTGAAAGACATTCTGAAAGAAGCCCTATATATGGAAAGGAAAAACTGGTACCAGTCTCTGCAAAAATACACCAAAATATAAAGACCAATGACACTATGAAGAAGCTGCATCAACAAGTGTGCAAAATAACCACATAGCCTCATGATGGCAGAATCAAATTCACACATAACAACATTAACCTTAAATGCCCCAATTAAAAGATACAGACTGGCAAATTGGATACAGTCAAGACCCATCAGTGTGCTATATCAGGAGACCCATGTCACATGCAAAGACACACATAGGCTCAAAATAAAGGGATGGTGAAAAATTTACCAAGCAAATAGAAAAAAAAGAAAAATCAATCA